>NW_028301094.1:3830000-4135049 GCF_049000335.1 Polistes dominula | reverse complement strand
AAAAAGAAATCTTATTATAAAAGCTAAGTTAATAATAGTAATATTTTAAAAAGTAAATGGAATAATTCAATATTAATAATAATTGATTCACTGTTTAATCATCTCAAATATCACATTATACTTAAAGATTATAAGCGATCATTATTTTATTACTATAGACATGTTCTCTATTTCTATCTAAGGCAAACCAATCAAAACTTTAAGTATTTATATAAAGCATCTAATTCCTATTGTTATAGATACATTTTAAAATGTATTTATAAGTTAAAATATTTATTTGGGTCACACATGGACCAATGAAAAGCAATGAAATAAATTTGTTTTTGTTCATTCAATATTCCATGCCGGAAAGATTTGCGATAGTAAGAAACTATTATCAATCGACTATTATGCATTAAGAGTATATTTTATTTATTACATATTTTCGTTGATCTTGGTAATTCATGCACTGCAAAATATGTCCAACCTTATTCATACCTATCACAAAACAATGACATATGAAGATATAAATGATGACTAAATATAAGGACTATATTTTTTAGTACATAGTTTAAATGATAGTAGTGTAATAAAAAAAATGTGACTAGCAGTTCGTTTAAAAAGTTTCAAAAACTTAGTAAATAAAAAAAAATGTTTTTACATGTATAAATGCTTTATTACAACAGTTAATCTTAATCACAATGTTTCGAGACTGTATTAAGTTTGTAAATGCTATTAAAAATTATATTAGAGCAGATCTTTGAAAAAAAAACTGTGCGCAATGAAGGTATAAAAATTTACAATCTAATATATTCCGGAGCATAAATCTTCGCTTGAAAATGATGTCCTTTTTTGTAAACAAATAATTTCTAGCTTCAATTAATATAAGAAAATAATATACTATAAAATTGTGCATCTTATTTGTACAGTCAATTATTCTTTGTTAATATAAATTCGATCAGAATTTCAGCAATACTTGGTGTTCAATTAAAAATCTATCTAGACTATCTATGGTAAATAATACAAATATTTTTGTTCCCTTTCTGAAAAAAGTGAGATGAAAATGCTAAATCTATTCATTCTTTATTAATAGTAAAGTCCAGGTATAGAACACATATTTGCACATGAACTGCCTTCGAAGTTCTGACATATAAAAATGCTATATGATACATTCACTTTCATAATACTGTGAATGGATTTCATCTTAATTCTATATGAAGTATTAGGATTTTTCTGCGATAGCATTATACATGGACTTATTTTTTGGAAATGGAAAATGCCAGTTTAAATTTGAAAAAGGATTGAAATGTTAATTACTTAATACTTAAATTTGTTTATAGTAAATTTTTTCGACTGGAATGCATTGATAACACTTTGGTTTCAATAAAAGGATATTAATTTTATGATTGTATTAAAATTAATCAAATTTATATTAAAATAATGTTATAAATATGATAAAAAGTTAATAAAATACGTTAATTTGTGGGCGATCAATTATTGAACAAATTAATATTTTACATATTTTAATTTTAATGGTTTCTATGAAAATAAAAACATTTAAAATAGCAAGATTCTACATATATGAAATTCTAATTAGAGCAAAGGAAACCATTGTTTGTTAACATATTTTATAAAAAATTGTATTGCTAGTCATCAAATTTAATTTTCTAATATTTTCATTAATTTAGAAACATTTTTCAAGTCAATATTTAACTTAAAAGAATATACATTAACATATAACTTTTGAAAAAATAAATGAATTTTTTTTCGTGAAAACAAAGATATAAAGTTAAAATATGAAATAAATATAATTGGTAAATACATATATCTGATTTAAAAAAAAAAATAACATGATTACGCATTAAAACTAAAAGCCAATCCAAATTAAACCGAAAACTTAAGTTGCTTCAACAACTAGTCAAATCATGCAGAAAAATAATTATCTAATTAAACCTAAACTCTTTTTTTTCTAGAGTCTCAGTTGCTTCTCCATTGGCAGTAATTTTACATTTTTTTAAAGGGTGATTGTACATGGTTTGCAGTGGAACATGAAGGAGTTCCATAATTTGTATGAAGTTAGGCTCTGTAACAGTAATATTAGCATATTTAAAAAATATACCATTAGTCTTATTTTTTCCCCTTTTAAATCCTATTATTAAAATCTTACCATTCTCTGCAGTAATGTATCCATGTCTAATTAAAAAGTCAAGTACAACTGGGACTGATGTAGTTTTAAAATTTGTAGAAGCTATCCTTTCTAAACATTCATTTACTGGAAGCAATTCGAAAGTTTCTACTTCTCCATCACTATTACTTGGAATAAAATCTGGCGGCAATTCAAGATCAAAAACAAATTCTGTATTGGGAAACAATCCTCTTTCACTTTCGAAGAATAATGAAACACATCCAACACTTTTTAATTTTTCAATAAGATTCTTAGGGATACTGGCTTCTTCTCCAGCTTCTTTTATAGCAGTTTCGTTAATACCAAAACCAACACTTAATCCACCACTGACCATATTGTCCCAATATCCGGGCCATGTTTGCTTATTAGGACTACGCTTTTGTAACCATATTGACAAACCTTTTATAGGATCCATAACATATCCATTTATATCAACACCGTATTTACGAATTCCAAATAAACCTGTATATACACAAAATTAGATCAAACTAGAAAATCGTATATTATATTATAAAGTAATATGCTTACATGTTGCAGATCGATCCATTTTAAATAAAGGTTTTGCATTAAATTGAGCACGGACTTCATAATATTCTTCCCTCCAACCGCGTAATGTTATAAACTTTTCATCCGCCTTCCATTTTCGTAGTACTTCTTCCACACGAGCACTTCTTTCGTCATAATCCCGGAATGCAGGATTTAGTTGTACAAACTCAGGATCCACTTGAAATACCTTTCAATTATAAAAATATTTATTTAGAGAGCAAATAGTTTTCTTCTATATATAATAGCAAAAGACAAAATACTCACTTTTGGATGATTTAATAATTCTGTCATAACATCTGGTCGTACAAGCCCAACTTGCTGTCCATCGACAACAAAGGCTCTGCATTTACCTGTATGGAACCCTAAACATATTTGACTTAATTTAGTAAATATTTTATATATTCCTATAAATATACCACAAAAAATTGTTTCTTGAATAAATATATATTAAATGATGAAGAGCAACAGCATAGATAATATCAATAAGAGATATTTCAAGATATTGTTTAAAGAAAAAAAGAAAGAAAGTAAACAGTATATCATGTAATAATAATATATGCACAAAATCCTAAATAAAGTCATAACATTTTAGACAGTAAGGTCTTTATATAACATATTTAAAGTATTATTTCTAAAGTCTTTGATGTAACCTTATACTAGTAAATATTTATAATAAAAAATTAAAAGATATAACGTATAATAATAATACAAACTTTAATGTAAAATAATTATAATGTTATTTAAATGAAAAGAAAAATGATATAAATAAATCTTAAGATTGTGCAGCGTTTCTTTATTTCAACGAAAGTACGAAGATAAATACGCAACACTTGAAATCAATATCTTGGCGGACAGTATGAAAAACAGCGCGTCCTATATTACTACATGGTTTAGAAGGTGATATTTATATCAAATAATGAAATTATAGTTTAATTTAGCTTACCTGACAGATAAAAGCAATTGACTTTGTTTGCAAGTTTTAATAAACGTGACATTGGATCCGTATGATTATCCGTCATGGTGTTTCGACCTCGTCAGCCAGCTGTGATAAAAAATCCTGGCATCGAGCAAAAGATACGTCAGATACGTGTTAGATTGGCTTTCTGCGCATCCTATATATTCATTTCTAAATTAAACGTTCTTTCTGATTGGTTAAACAGTTTCTATGCGTCCGTTCTAAACCAATACGATGAAAGATACGTTCAGATTCGACTTGACGAACAACTAGTTACTTTGAACGGTTTTTATTTTTTTCTTATCTTCAAAGTTAGTTTATTTGACAAACAAAACTAATTTCAACCAGTAAGATATGAGATTAATGACCCTTTTAATTAAATTCTTGATATCATTATAAAGGTTATCGGTTTTTTTTTCAAAATTGATATGGTAACTTATATAATTTTTGAATTTTTTTTAAACATTATTAAAATATGTATAATATGTGGTATATAATGATTATTAGTGGCATTATTGCAAAATTCAATACAAAATGTCAAAGTGACAATTTACAAGAATAAATTTACAAACATATTACAGCGTTAGATAAAATTGAAATAGTATATTTCTAAAATAATTTATTTAATGTGTTACTGTCCTTCAATATTTTTTTCTCTTCTGAAACTCTTTCAAAAGCTAATAAATATTTGATAGAAAGAGAAGATTAATGTTCTGATTCATAGAATTTCTAATTGTTTCCACTAGATAGCGCCACCATTTAGATAGTTATACGAGCATTAATCAGCAAAGCACATGGTGTATGGGTTTGTGTATTGTCTGCTTAAGTTTTATTATTTAGTTAAATAAAATAATTTAAACGCGATTTTTAATTACAATGACGACTGTATCTGAATCTGATTCGGAAGTTAATTCTTCGGACGAAGAAGTAAGAATTTTATATTTATATTTTTCTATTGATAAAATTTTTCATGTACGTAACCTAACTTTTTGTTTTTATATGTGCAGTTACAAGAAGCCTTTGCATCGGGTTTATTAAAACCTGGCCTCAATGCTGTTATTGAGACAAATAAGAAGGTTCACAAGAATAATATTGTAAGTAAAACATTATAGTATTTTTAAAATATTGTTTCACAATCGTAATAAATAATTTACACAAACAATTTAATTTTGTAATACTAATTTGAAATGTTTAGGGTTTAATGAAAGCAAAATTAGAAGAAATAAAGTTAACTTTGCCATGGGTAGAACGGTTGGATATGGTCAATACTTTGGCACCATTAGCGCCAGAGTTAGCGCTTCAAATGCAAGACCAAGAAGTAAGACGCGCTAAACAATTACAAGGAAACAAAAAATTACCTCAATTCGATCCGTCAGAAGATCCGGTTTTAAATGATTTTCGTAGAGAAACAATGTTTCATCGGCAAGCACAAGGCGCTGTTGTTGATGGCATTGCAAGGTTAAAAAAACTCGGTGTCCCGGTTACAAGACCGGATGATTATTTTGCTGAAATGGCTAAAACTGACAAACAAATGCAAAGAATTAAAGAAAATTTAATGAAAAAGCAATTAGTTGCACAGAGATCAGAAAAAGTAAGGCAGTTGAGACAACAAAGGAAGATTAGCAAACAGATGCAAGTTGAATCAACTTTGAAAAAACATGCAGAAAAGAGAAAAATGTTAGAGGAAGTGAAAAAGTATCGTAAAGGTATAAGACAAGATTTAGACTTTTTAGATGATAAGAAGAGATCACTAAGTAAGTCAGGTAATAGAAAGCTAGATCCAAAAGTTCAAGCTAAGATTAAGATGAAGAATTCAAAGTATGGTTACGGTGGTAAAAAGCGTGATAGTAAAAGAAATACCAAATCTAGTTCAGCTGATGTTTCTGAATACCGAAAACCTCAAAGACCAACTCAGGGACGTAAGGGTAAAGGTGGAAAGACAAAACAGCAAAGGCCTGGCAAGAATCGTAGAATACAGATGAAAGCTAGGAAAAAATGAAATTGTTTAAATATTAAGTATTCCTATTTTTAAAAAGAATGACGTATAATACGTAAAATAATAAACAAAATTTGTTATTTCTAAATAAATATGTATATACATGATAACTAAATTCTTGGTATAAGATAAATAACCAAATAATCCTGAGCTTTTTACTTTTGTGTCGGTCGTTTGTAATCAATCAGTCGAATAAATATTTTTCGTTTATCAATTATTACTGTTGCTATAATCAAGTAACTAGTAAATATCGATTTTGAACAACTGATTGTAGCAGTTCTTTTATTTTAAATAATTCTTTGGTTCTAGTGACTTTCTTATTATTTCTATATGTATACATTTTAATGTCGAATAAATTTTAACCAATTACATAACTCGAATGGTACTCTTATAACCAATGGCTACTTTTAAGCGATTAGTATAGATATTAATTATAAATAATTAATAACATCTTTTTATTTAAAAAAATGAATTAACATTATTGTTCTTATTGAAGTTAAAACTTGATCTGGATCGAGCGTTCTACGTGTGTGTCTGTATGTTTGAATGTTTGTACGAGATTAGTATTTATTCTCTTGTTCTTTCTTTTCTTTATGTAAGCGATAATATTCATGTCTTCAGTTATTTAGAGAATATCGAAGTGTTGTTATTCCCGACTTCTTTACTGTTTAAACCGTTGCTAAGCACGCCTGTTGCTATGCTCGTCTGTTAGCATTTTATTTTACATTTTTAGGAAATATCGAAGCGATAATATTCATGTCTTTTATTATTCGGATCTTTCCACTTTTCAAACCGTTGCTAAGTATGCCTTGGTCGGTTTAGCAAAGAAAATCATCCTATTCTTCCACTAGACAGTAGATAAAAACGATAGAGTAGACAAAGGCTGAGAAAAAAGGCTAAGTACCATTATTTTTTATATTTATCATTAACAAGGCTTCGTCGTTGATTTGTATACAGGGAAAACCTGCATAAGGTAAGTCACGCGTCCAATCTTTGGTTGGACACCAGTAATTTAGGGTTTGTTAGGCCGTGAAGCTTTTCTTTTAGTTAAGGAGTGCATGGCAAGTGCATTTAGTATAGTGAATTCTATCGTTAACGGCCATACCGTGCTGAAAATACAAGTTCTCGTATAAAGGATGGATCCAGATTGGACAATATAATCAACAGAGAATATGATAAATTAAATAAAGACAGAAAAAAGTGGAATGGCATCTGTGAATTCAACAGTGAAAATAAAGCAAACGATCCGAAAAATAAATCCTTGAAGGAGAATTTAACATACCTCTGTAATAGACAACAACTTAGTAAAATAATTAGCAAATTAAATAATAAAACATCTTCAGGAGTGGATAACATTCTTAACATAGTGATTAAACATTTACCTGATAATGTAATAGAATGCTACGCAATATTATTTAATAACATTCTTAATAATGCATATTATCCAGTAGGTTGGAAAAAGGGAAAAGTAATGCCATTTTTAAAACCCAATAAAGAGAGGAATAATGTTAACAACTATAGACCAATTTGCCTAATGTCTAATATAAGTAAATTATTTGAAATAGTCATTAATACTACAATTAATCACATTACAACAATAAATAAAACAATACCAGATCATCAATTTGGATTCAAATATAAACACTCGACAGTACACGCCATACACAAGTTTCTTGCAGACTTATGTTGGGCTCTCAATGGCAAGAAAATGGTTGGTGCCTGTTTAATTGATCTCGAGAAGGCCTTCGATTCTGTCTGGATTAAGGGGCTATTGTACAAAATGTTAAAAAAGAAATTTCCTAGGGAACTAATTTACTTACTTATGGATATGTTCGATAACAGAACTTTTATAATCACAGATGGGACTCATACCTCGGATAAAGAATTCATAATAAAGGATGGTCTGCAACAAGGAACAGTGAATGCACCGATATTCTTTAACGTGTATAATAGCGACATATTGCATTTATATGGTATGAACGAAGAGGAAGATACATCAGCATTAGCATTCGCTGATGATTTCATAGTATATATTACAGGGAATAAACCATCTGAAATCAAAAAAAAACTAGAGATTAAGGTAAATCAAATAATTAAATATTATAAAACTTGGAAACTGAAAGCCAACCCGCAGAAATGTGAGACAATTTTATTCCGAAGGAATTTAAGCGAAATTGCCAAATCGGCAAGAAATTGGAGAGATTTTCAAATAAAAATAGAAAATGAAGAGACTGGAGAAGAAATAGAAATTCCGCACAAGCATACAGTTAAATATTTGGGAATGAATTTAGACGAAAGGATAAAACTTACCAAACATATAGACATCCAACTTAGCAAAGCAAAAAAGGCCTTCATGGCAAACTGCAGAATCTTTTATTCGAGGCACCTATATCCTAAGATCAAAGAAATATGTTATCAGCTTCTAATAAGACCTATAATAACGTATGCCTGCCCTGTATGGATGAACTTTAATGACTCAACTGCTGAAAAACTCAGAGTATTTGAAAGAAAATGTTTACGTGCTTGTTATAATTTGTACAGGTCCGCAGACACAGGATATAAAAAATATATCAGCAATGGTACACTATATAGAAAAGTAAATATTAATAGAATTGATAATTTTATTATCAGGCTCACTCGAAATTATTTTGCTAATATAAAAAAGATAGATAATAATAATCTAATAAGATCAAGTGTATACCCGAATAGACAATATCATGAAAGATCGTTTGAATCAGGATTTATTCCCCCTGAAGCTTTTATAACAATGGACCAGGATGGATTAATACAAAACCAAAACAATGTACCAATAATATACCACATTTTTAGAAATAAAGCCAATAAAAAAATTACTTATAAAGACAGAATAAGAAATAAGCAAGTAGTTAATCTTAGATACTCGACAGCATTACCAAAGAAAGATATTATGGACTTCTCAAGATTATCTAAAAAATATTGGTGGATCAGTAATGAGGATAACTCTATACAAGAATTAAAAAAAAGATATGACTTAGTAATAAGGGATAGAAAGAAGTAATAGACTCAGTTTCTCTAAACCACAAAAGTTGTGATATTAAGCATTAGTATTCTTGTACATATGTAAATAGTAGGTTTTTAAGATTCTTGTTAAGAGTTCACTATACTGTATAATTATATTTATATTTATCCTTTTTTATTAAATAATTCATATCTAAAATAAGCTAAATAGTGAGCAAAAGGTAAGATTTAAAAAATTAATATAAAGTAACGGTTAGAACAGGTTTTTTGCAGAGGGATAGTCTATTCGTAAACAGGATCTCTGTTTTTTCTCCAAAACTTGGAAACATAAAAGTGATAATCAAAATAATTGACTAAAAATTTATACTAGTTTTAGTAATATGTTACTGGAATAATAAATAAAATTAGTTTATTAACGCGTTCACTAGACTAAGTTAATAAATATAGACAGTTAGATTTATGGTATATTTTTGTGATGTATTTTCAAACACCATATATGTAAAAGAAAAATGTATTTTTATAAAAGAGAAAATAAACATCAATTAAAAAAAAAAAAAAAAAAAAAATACAAGTTCTCGACCGATCACTTAAGTCAAGCAGCACTGGGCACGGTTAGTACTTGGATGGGTGACCGCTTGGGAACACCGTGTGCTGTTAACACTTTCTTTTTTTTTTTTTTTTTTTATTCAATTTTTCTTTATAATGGTTGTCATAATCAAACTTAACATTTTTTGAAAATATCTTTTTCTTTTTTAGACAAAATCACGTACTTCAAGATTCTTTGTCAACTTCTTAACTATCTATATTAGTAATAGAACTTTTTGACGGTTCAATCCCAAAATTTCCATGAAAACCATGTTCCTCGTGAGCGACATGCTTTGTCGTACCATAACTGTTTACAACGTCGTAGAGGCTGCTAATTGTGGAATCAACGAATTAGGTCTGTTTTACCGTTTTTTGTTTTCTTTTGCTTTTTTCTTTTTTTTTATACTTGAAATTAAGATGTACATGACAAGAGCATATAGTATAATAAATTCTGTCGTTAACGGCCATACCGTGCTGAAAATACAAGTTCTCGTCCGATCACTTAAGTCAAGCAGCACTGGGCACGGTTAGTACTTGGATGGGTGACCGCTTGGGAACACCGTGTGCTGTTAACACTTTCTTTTTTTTTTTTTATTCTATGATATTCTTTATGTATATTTAACACGTTCAGTGCGTCTACGCCCCATGTTGAACTTTTCGTTCAAGTCGTTTGGAATTTTTATTGAGAAACGAAGAATTTTTTTTTAAATTTATTGTAATGTTAATATAGGCAAAAAGAAGGTAATTATGAAAAACTAAAAATTGTTATCGATTATAACGAAGTAAAATCCTACGTAAAATTTTTCCGATCTAATGTTGTCCTATTGTACTCCTTCACGTAAAGCTTTATGTAAGATAAATTTTTGAAGTGAAAACTTCTTTTGAATCGTTGTAACTTGAAACACGATAAAATGGAAAAGTGACATTAAAAAGAGACAAACATATAGGTCTACAGGATTTAGCCTGCGAGAGAATGAGGTAGAATACAGTATATAGTAGTAACAATATTGTAATAAATAAACCCTACAATTATATTCTACTCCTGATACTCTGCATTCGTCTCATTTTTTCGAAGTTTAGTTTTTTGAAGGTTTCACTACTACCGCGTTTAAACTGCATACATGTTTTTTTCTATTCCTATAAGTATAAATTTAAATATCATAAAACTTTTTAGCCAATCACATAATACGAATAATGCTCTTTTTCCTATAATCAATAGCGGCTTTATAAAATTATAATTATAGCGCGAAAAGAGTACTTCATAAAAATTCAGTTCAGCGATGATATCTTAACTTCGAGTTCTTTGTCGGATTCATAATTTTTTGTATTTTATAGTACTTTACGTTTTCAATATGTTTCGTTTAGATATCTTCGTGAAACAATTTTAACGTGCATATATGTATAAACATGAATTAATACGAATAAATCGTAAATTATATTTTTATTGCTTCAAAAGTGCTTAACTGCAATTCGATCGTTAATAAATAATTTATATTATGTTTAATAACGATGAAATATTTAACATTTTGTTGGTTTTCATAGAAAGAGAGAGAGAGAGAGAGAGAGTTATTAGTTATTTATTATATAATATCTAAAAAAATTAGTTAATTAATTCAATAGTCTAATTTATCTACAAGAATAAGGCAGTTTTACAACATGATGCTACAGGTTTAGATTCATATTGAACGTAATCATTATAAGTATTTTTTACAAGAATAAGCAACTCCCCACATTAAGTATTTATTACAAATCAGACTAAATTTCTAAATAAGATCAATATTTATAAAAATTTTGTTCATTCTTTTGGCTTTGTTTGCTCTCCGATAAAATAAACCTTGTATGATTTATAACAGTCAATTTTCGAAAATATTTGTCAGAATGCGATTAAATATGGTGGATCTCGATAATCTAAATAAAAACGTTCGATACTCGATTTGACGTGATAAGACACGCGTTTACACAGTCAATCTGTAATGTTCTTTAGTATCAAAGTGTTAGGTGGAATAAAAATGTGAAAGCTTTTTTATGTAATGCATTGATGTGGAAAATTTATTGAGTAATGAGCCGAGAAGATCGCAGCGTGCGTCGCCATCGTGAAGGTAAAAAGTGACCGGAAGAGGAAATTTCTACCGCAATTATTATCACCATCGAATACCGCAATACCACTAAAGCTATTAGGTAAAATTGCACTGAATTATTGAAATTTCCCGAATTTCAAATCGAATTTGTAGAACACACGTCTCTCTTCCTATCTTTCGGCTATTCGATCGAGTTTAACATTTTGTTATATTATTTCTTTTTTATTAAGCGAAATTATTCTAATGTCAGGACACTCCTCAGAATGAAAAAGACGAAAAATAAAATAAATAATAAATAAATTACATAAATATACAGATACGTAAAAGTGTCTCGTAAAATCGTACACCGTTATTAGATTTTTACTTGAAAACTATTGATATATAGGCGGCTCTCGATTCTCGCACATTCTACTTTTGCACAATTCGCTATTTCGCGCATTTTAAACCCATTTGCATCATGACTAGAACTAGTCTTTTTTTATTCAAACATCCGCGACATTCAACTTACGACTGACCCGGTATCACCATTCAAATGCTCACGGATAGGAAAACAAATGCTTCTTATGCGGATTATTTCACTTAACACGTCTCTTTAACTTCATTATGTATACATATTGATAGATAAATACTTTAAAATACAGTTTTTGGTACATATTTTTTTACATTCTTATCTTTCGTTCTTTCACATTCAACATTCGCACACACCTTCAGGAACCAACTATGTGCGAAAGTCGAGGGCCTACTGTAATGTGTTTAGAATTCAATTTGATATTTTGTATAAAAAATATTAATAATGTACGTTAGAGTGATCGATATACTTTAAAGGATTGATAATTAGTTGAAAAAAATGAATATTGTAATTTAAAAGCAGGGAATATAAGTTCGACGTACCGTTTTCTTCGAAATCCAAGAGTAAACTGAGATGAGTCATTGTCCTCTGTGAAAGGCAGTTAAAATTTGAATTGTCTATATGACTTTCAGAAGAATAAATTCTATTTATTATTGTAGACGATAAGACTAGTATTTAGTTCTTTCCTTTATATTTTATTTTGAATACGCTATCGATCTTAGTGAAAAAAAACTTCACTCAAAGATTAAGAAAAATAAGAAGAGTATTCTGGGAGAGCCATAAAATTCCAAACAAACTTAAGAATTATCGAGACATATTGGTGCGACGAAAACCTTTGTGCAGTGTCGGGCCCTTCGAGAGGTTTCGGATTCCTATGTAAACACATGCGATACTATAAGAAGAAATGATATTCTGTTATTCTAGACAAAGTTTCTTTATGCATAACTTCCACTACGATCTTTACCAAAAACATAAGCTGTACCTATCGAATGAACTATGGGGGTGGATTCTTCTACTATTGGTCAATAAGATTCATAATTTCTTTCCCTCTCGAAAGGGGTGTAGCTCATTTCTGATATAAATATGCGAAAGAAAGTAAGAAAGCTGCTGTCTGTATATCCGCTGTCTGCATATATCTGTCTGTATCTATCCTTAGTCTTTGATAATCAGTCTTTTATATCCGTCTGTGTATCATCTGTTATATCAGTCATTCTGCAAATCAGTCAGTTTATCAGTCATATATTTATAACTTATATTTGTAACTCTTTTGTACTTTGTATTTTTGCAACCACGCCACTTTTTGTAAACTATTGTAAATACCGCTCGACATCATAATTAAATAAACTATCATATATTTCTCTCCGAACTCCAATATATATTATTATATTATATTATATATATATATCATTTTTATTTATAACCCCATATTATAATTTTCATTAAATGTTATGTATTTGTAGCCTTTGGAAAGTCAGAAAAACAACATTGAATACAAGAACTTTCATAAAGGACAACGAGCCAGTTTACTTTTGTATTTTGAAAAAAACGGGTGCGTCAAACTTACAATACTCGGTGATTTCGGACTATAATATACATTTTTTTTGGATTAATTATCAATCAATTAAGGTAAATCGAACACGATACTATACTATTGTGGGGGTGGTGGTGTGGTGGTTGGCGTGGTTTCAGACAGACAGACAAAAATATCTATAAGATTTTATTGAATCGAAATAAAAGAAATGTTTATTATAATATAACAAAGACTTAAGTATTAAGGTTTAAGATAAAGACCGAAAGAAAAAAAGCAAGTAACCAGAGTTAGAAACCGTAACCACACTCGTATAACACTCACTCGTAACACCGAATCAAGAAGGGCCCAGGACCGCCCTCTTCACCGCGGTTATATATGCATTCACCCCACCAATGGTCCCGATCACTTCCGTTAATCATTCTAGAAATCTCCAGACTATTCCCAATCGGTCAAACAAAAAGACTTCTTCCCGATTTCCGGTTCGGGAACATTCGAGAGATTTCGGGGTGTTTACAAACGATGACATCAGCCGATATCGTACGCTTTTCTTTCTTGCCACATGCACTCGTATCCATATCGCTGCGGGCACTCACACTCATATCCATATCGCTACAAATCTTTCATCACCACTTCCATGTACACCATACACTCGCACTCTTACATATATATAACTGAAGATGAAATGACTAAATACCAATTTTCCTACACTATAATAATATTTTCGATTGTTTAAATTACAATATATTTGTTTTAACATTCCTAGTCAGTGATAATTTTGAGTTTATATATTTTCGTTTTATAAAATATTATATTGAAATTCATTAATATTCGAAATATAATTAATAATATTAATAGATATGTAATTTTTAATAATGTATTTATTATTTTTAATAAAAAAATACATTTTAATATATTTTATTTATTTTATTTATTTATTTTATGTATTTTTTATTATTCTTACTTTAATGTTTAGAGTTAGTTTTCGTTTTTGTTTAATGAACGCTTTTATTTTACTGAAGAATTTCGTTAGTTCTGCGTAAAAAAAGAAATATGCTGGCTCGCATAAAAAACAGAATTGTCGATAGGGAATCTATAATATTCAGAATATATTATATGGAGCAGTGGCATGTGGTTGTTACAGAAATACATGAGTTTCCTACTGTTCATCGAAACACCATACTCGATCGCGACTCATACTGTAAAATTGTTCCTCTTCATTCTCCACCTATCTAACCTTATTCTCTTTCTCTCTCCCTCTTTTTTTTTTTATCTCTTTTTTGTCTTTTATATACTGCTCGATACGAGCTACTGCAATATTTTTTTTGCAATAGCCCGAGGTTATTATATTTAAATCCCAGGGAGTAGTCTCGCATTGTCCTACGTTCTGGTTGATGTGAAAACTCTGGGAATTTCATATGCCGAAAACATCTGTTTTTGAAGCAAGCTCGTCTATGTTTCACTCTTTTCTTTTTTTTTCTCTTCTTTCTTTTTTTTCTTTTTTACATTTCTATATTTCGAACAATTACATGTATATGTCAAGATATCAGTGAATAGTATTTGTTATATTCTTTATCTATTTATTTCACATATAGCATGTATTTGAAATTTCAATTAAAGCAAACTTATTTACAGATAAATTTACAAAAGAATTTCATAATTTTGTTATAACGTGAAATAATAAAATTAATTAAAAAGTAAAAAGTGTCAAATAATTTAACTAAAATTACTTTCATTATAAAACGAAGTATTAAAATTATTTAAAGAATAGCATTGAATAGTTTTAATGAAATTTCGTATGCATTTTAATGTAAACTTTAATGTAAGAAGAAATATACAATATATACATATATATATATACTTACATATTTTTGTTCTCCCTGAATAAGAAACAAAAGGCCAAAATTTGTTTCGATGATTTTGGAAAATCTCGTGTATCGTGTATCGCGTATCATATATCGTAAGCAATACGATATGTTGAAATATGACACGTCGTCTAATCAATATCAATTTCGATTATTCGACTACACGAGGCATCGATTGATCGAACGATATTCGATATATAATATTGCTTCGATATTCCCAAACGTGTTTGACTTTTTCTTGATCATTTGAAATTATTCTGTGAATAGATATGATTTAAATGTTGTTTAAGGTAAAATTTTAAATCCTTACTTTTCTATAAGTGACTATAATAAGCCAATATTAAATGCTATATATTATACTACTAAAGATGAGACTATAATCATTCGATCAAATTCTTTTTGAATGAAGCATTTTAAATGAACGTAATATAACTTGATATTTACATGGCAACCAACATTTTTTACTTTCATGTATATTCATTTTTAATTCATTCCATATATGTTACATTATTCAAATAAAAAATCAATAATATGCATAATATAGCAAAATATCAAAGGCTAGATCCTGCAGAAAATTTTGTCATAGGAAAAGGGATTCTTGTTTTATGCTTTTGTAATTTTCCTCGGAACGATTTGCTTTTATTTTGTCTTAAAAAAATTTACGAAAATAGTTGATTTGATGAAATTGCTACATTAAAAGAAACAACAAAAAACAAAAATTAAAGCAACTCTAATACAAAAAGACGTATACGTAAATATATTTTATACAAAATTACAATACAACGTTAAAAAGTATGGTTTCCAGGTCTGTTTTAAATAATTTCTCATGTTGAATCATGAAACATGTTAAATAAATTTCATTCAAAATTAATTAGAATAATATGAGAAATAATATAACAAAGAGTAAATCCATACATATACAAATATTTTCGATGATTATTAATTAGTAAATAATGATTTAGATCAAAGTATTAATAATTAATGAAAATCCGTTATAAATAATCTTATGAAAACAAATATAAATTGGCTTATTTCACGAAGTATAGATATTTAAGTATATCTAGATACACACGCATGCATTTTGAAAGGGTTGATAATAAATAACTATTGTAATTTTGTTTTATTCTTTTTATTTCCTTGACTTTTAAGAACATATATGGCAAGTAGCGCTGAAAACTATTTCTTTTTTGTTTTTTTTCTTTACACGTGTCTCTCGAAAAAATGATCTTTCGTAGAATCATAAAATGTATACCTTAAGACGTTATGCAAGGGATACACGCGTGCCTAGTTCAGGTTACAGAATATAATGCAGTTGCTTTCTAGACGAGATAGTTAGCCCTCAGGCTACTTCCGCGTTCTCCAGCTTCGCGTGTACCATAAAGCTTCCAGTAAATCGACCGTGAGCTTTTCCTTCTCTTTCCCTCTCTTTCACTCTTTTTCTATCTTTGCGCATACGCGTACATGGAAAAATAGAAAAGGAGAAAGAGAGACAACGAGTGGAAAAGTAGAAAGGGGATGGAAACCATTATTGAAATGCAGTAAATGACCGTGAGTTTCAATTGCCCCTCGACTGTGCCGGAGGAAAGAGAAAAGCGCGTTTCCAGTTTTCTTCTTCCTGCTTGCTTTCTTTCTCTCTCTCCATTTCTCTATCTACTCTTTTTCTCTCTTTCTCTGTTTCGGTCTCTATCTCTTGCTCATTTCTTTTCCCGCTCGATCGGCTATCACACGGATGGTAGAAAATTACGAGAATTCGCGAATAATTCGCCCTCGGAGTATATGACAAAAAGAGAAATAAGGACCATATAGTAAAGTGCTTGGGACATCGACTGTTCGCTTTTGTAAAACTTGTTCTTTTGATAAAATTCATTTCTTTTTCCTTTTTTTTGTAATATATAGTTAAGTATCGATTTTACGTTAATGAATATAAATACGAGTGCGGTACTTTCACGAATTTATTTCGCGATTAAAAAGAAGAAGAAAAAAAAACAAAAAGTAAGAAGGAATTAAACTTTTAGAGAATCGTTTCGTTTTGGACGATAACGTTGAACGACGTTAATGCGCTTGTCCATTGGCCGTACCACTTGAACCCCAGAAATTTACAAGGTCTTGTTCAAAGTGCCGGAAAAAAGATATCCCAAGTACTAGATCGTTTCTCGTTCGATTCTCTTCGTTTTTCTCTCATTCGAAAAACTCAATTTTTCTAGAATACTTTTCTACATTTCATTTATTTCCTTTACGAACACGTTGTTACGTTCTAAGCGTCGAAAAGTCGCATAATCGTAGAGCTCCGATATACGAGCAGAATAAAAGTCGCATGACGCGTAGGGAAAATAGATTTCTCGCGTAATAGAATATTTCATTGCTGGGAGAAAGAGAGAGAGAAAGATAGGGGTGAGAGAAAAATGAGAACAAAAGGTAGCAAAATACAATCATTTAACTTTAGGTAACACAATCAGGGAGACAAATGCGATATATATATGTATATATGTATATATATCGCGTTTCTCATAGCTATAGTAGAATTTCAATGGAGCACATGATATTCGGCGATTCGCAGACGTCGGTAACGAAATTGGACTGGCGTGTCACTGGCATACCAATAAGCGATACGTGGAAAATTCTTCAAGAGTGCTTTATTTTCTCTGAACACACGACGAGGCTCGATCTGTTCGCGAGCGTGTATTTATCAACGAACTTTTTCCGACCGACTTTTTTCTGACTCCCCTCGTTTCTTTTCCTTTTTTCTTCATCCCTTTTTTTCTCTCTCTCTCTCTCTCTCTCTTTTACTCTATAAGTAGGTATATGTTAACACGTAAATATATATATATATATATATATATATATATAGATATATATTACACACGAATTTGATCTTTTAAGTGGTACTAGTCGAGGACTTGAACTCGTCATTATTTTCAATCAAACTCGCACGAATCCGTGATGCTGCTCGATTTGAAGAACTCCTGATATATCTTCTATCCTACTTGGAAAAGCTTATTAATTGACGTTCGTTTCTATTTAATATCGTAATTACATATTGGATGAGAAAAAATAATAATAGTAATGAAAGAGAGGTAAACAGAAAGTATAGTATTTAAGTGTTATTATATAATAATCACGTAATTTGATGAAACACTTACTATGTTCTTAATGAAAAGTGTCTTACATCAGTACTTTTAAAAAGTTTTTGACACAAGTCCGAATGAAAGAACGTTAATGGAATATCTCTTGTAGATTGAATTTCTTGAAATTGAAATTATTAAAAAAAGAAAAGGAAAAAGAAAAAACAATAAAAATAAATATTCCCTTTTTCATTTGTATATTCCTTTCTTTACTGTGACAAAGTATTTGTTTCAACAAACCTTCAACGGTATGATTAATCGTCTACGAGGACAGTTTAATTTCATCTTGGAAATGTAACATCACGAGAATGGGACATTACGTTATTATTTATCACTTAAATCTCAAGCTTTTCCTTTCCTAGTCATTCATTCGGATTCAATTGTGTTTCGTTTTATTTATTTATTGAATTTTATGTTGTCTTCTTCATAATAAAATCCTCATACGATATATAGATATTAACTTATTCATCAAAGAACGTAATATTCGATCATTCCCAACGCAACTCATTAAAATCAGTTGCCTCTTCCTCGCACTTTTTTCCCTTTTAGTATCGTATTAACGAGGATAATAATGGGTCCGGCATTTCGCGACTTAATCAACTCGCAAAGTGATCCTCATCCTCTCTACTCAGCATTTTTTTCATCATTAAAAGAATGCGTAATAAAAGGAAAACAAATATCAATAGGGAAAAGGTTTTTCGAAGGAAATGAACGGTGATAAGGAAAATGGGAAACGTAAAATTCGTTTCGTCTGTCTTCTCTTCGCCTCGCTCCACAGGGAAAATAACTCTTTATCGAATGGTACTTGAATTAATATACTCGATATTAACAGTTTCTTCTTTCCCTTCTCACCGAGCAAATAATACTAAAGATACTTATCCAGCTAGGAACGGAAAAAAGCTTTATTTCTCTTTATATCTGTTTCACCCTCTTTATGTCTACTTTACTTATTCTCTCTTTTTATCTTTACCCCCTCTCTCCCTCTCTCTCTCCTTCTCTCTCACTTTCCTTCTTCCCTTCTCTTCTTTAGTCATTAATTGGTGTGCAGTTGGCTGCACTCTTCTCTCTTTATACGTGTTTACCGCGAAATCTTATTACCATCGTAGAAGTTATCGTGATTTTTCTCTCTATAAATATAAGTATATATCTTTGATAAGTCGGTAAACAAGTAGTCATCGATATATCGTATATTTGTGATTCGAGACGATTAATGCGATCACACCGAACTTTTCCGAGACAACTTTCTTTTACTTTTCAATTTTTCTTTATTTATTTTGTAACGTAATTTATCTTTTAACGTATGCGCGAGCATCGGAAAATTGATGACAAGAGCGATATATCCTTCATTCTCTTTCGATCGTTAAGTTCTATATATGATAGTAATATTCGATGGAATCAAATATAAAATTGCTGTTAAATTCATAATAATAATGAACTTTAAAACAAGAGGACTTTATAACGATCCGATGAAAATCAACGGTATGCTTTGATGTTATACAAATCTTCTTTCAATATAACTTTTGAACTCATGTTCGGACATGAGATTTTCAATTTAAAACGATCAAAATATCGTTACGCATTCGTTGAAGCTTTTCTAATTTTTTTTCCAACGTATCAACTGTTAGCTTGTTTTATACAATTCAGTATAAATTTTCTTTTGATAGAATTACAAATTTTATAGTTAATTATTCCATTATCATTTATACATTGGACTAGGATATTTGTAAAGTGAATTTTTCAATGTTACATGGGAAATCATGTTAAATATTGACGAGATCGTTCAGTAAAAATATTTCGAATTAGAGAAAAAGTCATCCTGATGCAAACGGAGAATTGCGATTCGCGAATATTCGTATAGAGTGATTAAATTTTTAACGAGCGTGTCGTATCTACGCTTCTTTAGCGTAATCCTATACCTATGTAGAAAGCTAGTAACGTAGACGAGCGATAGTCGATATTCTATAAACCCCAAACAGTACCTAATGGACTCTCTTGGCATATACATACATATGTATATATATATGTATGCTTCTTGTAAAATGTCTAGTTTTTTTACGTATTACCAATTTATTTTATGAATTACCTAAATAATACAATTTAATTGTAACATTTATATATATGTAATATATTAACATGTTATATATACATATATTTAATATTACTGTATTGCATATACAGGTATGCATATATGTATTTTGTAATACATATGTAAGATTGAACGCACGCATGCATATATATATATATATATATATATATATATATATATATGCGTGTACACGTACGTACACATATATATGGTATAAACGCATCGATGCTTTCGGTAGCCCCTTGCACGACTTGCTTGTGTGTCATCGATACGCTTGTACTATGGGATACTGCGTCTGCAAAAATATTCTCTCGAAATCTCGACATCGTAGCAACAGAAACAGCAGCTTCGCTCGAGGCCCCTCGTATTGTTCTGTGAAAATTCTCGTTCGAGTTCGTATTCGGACTCCGACATTTCGAGCGCTTTTATCCTGTTCCCCTCCTCCCTATTTCTTTTTTTCGTTTTCTTTCTCTTTATCTCTCTCTCTCTCTCTTTTCGACCGATCGAATCGAAATCTCTAAGGATCCGTTCGTTGACGAGTAATCAACTATGCGTTACGTTTCCAACATTTCCTGTCGACCTTTTCAAAAGGTTCTTACATTATTCGTAAAACGCATCTGTATGTACGTCTTACTAGTATCTTTTATTTATGCAATAATGTTACGAGATAAAGTAACATATGCAGAAATAAAATAGAGAAGGATAGAGAAAATAACGTATAAGGTACTTACTTACTTATTTGTACGTTGAAAAGAGGAAAAAAATCTACGCAAATGTCGGCGGGGGGTGTGTCGCGTATTTATTTGCAACTACATATCTAGACTATGTAGATGTAGATAGATGTATGCATGTATATGTATATGTATAACATAGTAGGTGCGGTCTTCGTAAGTGATTACAAGCGGTACCGGAGAGCCAGCTCGCGTTTATCAACGTTACGGTGCAGTTTCCCGGCTGTCTCCCTTCCTTTGCTATTTTACTTTTCACCGAGCTTCGCTACCGACAAATTTTCTTTGCTTTATTTATTTTAAACCAACGATCTCTATGACGTTCACACGAATTATCTCAATATAATAATGAGAAAATCTGAACAAATACTAATGATTTAGATTTTTTGTTTATCTGACTGGTGCTTTTTTCTTCCTTCCAGATCTATCAAGTAAATTTATTTATTTATTATACTTATCGATCGATTATATATTTTCGATGTTACAATTGTGCCAATGATAAATCATGAAAAGCATAAAACTAACAGATTGATTTTAAGTAGATTTCATTTTCTATTAAACATTCGCTAACGGCGAAAAACATTGGCGAGGATCAATTAAATTTTCATTGATTTTATACGAAGTAAAGCGGTCAGGGTAATCGGATAATGACATTGAATTTAATACGGATGTAATGCGGATGGCCTATGTGGTAAAAGCTCATCGACGAGAAAGTATTTCTGGTATGGAAATCGGAGGAGAATAAAGCGTACTGCCGTATTTTATATTTATCGCCATATAGCACCGTGGATAAAGCTTCGCGGTATTTCGACAGTTCGATAAATTTCGATTCGTCGTTGGTTGTGGTGATGGTGGTGGTGTTGGTGTGGGTCGCTTTTGCAAGGTCGTTCGTGCATTCGACCGTGCGATCATCGCCATTGCTTACCGTGTAACTCGTACGCAGCAAATTTTCTATCATTATGAGAATGGGAAAGGGTTAGGGGCGGTTCTTCCGGGGAACCTTGCCAAACAAAGCAGGGAATTTCGCTTCTTGCTGGTAGAGCCTCTATTATTTTCCAGATTTACCGACTAGATAGGCCGGTTTCCTTAGTAGACCGGTGTTAAGGTGCCTGTAGAAGTTCATCTTTCTTTACTACTCGTATTTTCTTCCCTCTACCTTTTTAAAGCGATCAAAAGACTATGTAGAAAGTCGTTAAATTTATGATAAGAATGCAATGCAAACTTCAAATAGAATTTTCGATCGGTAGCATTTTTATATTGTACTGTTTGTGGTTAATTTAATGGTATCGCTCGCGTGGCTCTGTGTGTGTGTGTGTGTGCGTGTGTGCGTGTGCGTGGTCATAGGGAAAATAAATAGCACTTTTCTTTAGACGATATTAGAGCTACGAAGTTCCGAACAATTTCGAATAATAGATCGTTTGCAACTATATTACATCTCAATTATTAAATACTTGAATTTGTATTTTGATTATTTTTGTTTGTTTGTTTCATCGTATCATCGTATATTTGACGTATATATTATATATTTTCGAAATAACGTTTTTCACGGTCTTTCGATGAAACGTATTTTCTCTTGGTATGTTTGTATATACTAGAAATACATAGGATAATCGAAGTTAAATATTTTCGAGGGTGGTTCTCCTCGTGTATATATAATTCTGGAGGTAATGAGCTCTCGCGTGGGCGAATGTTTTCTTTAAAAAATTGATAATTCAGAGATGAGTCTGATCTCGAGTATAGGCTGTCCTACCATTGCTAGGGTCTTCTTTACATTTATTATGTATGAGCCTGATACGTGGAATTGATTTTCCCTTTAAAAATGACCTGTAATATTCAGTATGCTGTGCGAGCCCTTTAGGGCATCAATTTGGTATAACGTGCGTTTCAAATTCATGCATGAATAATAAATCCGTGTACACCTACCGGCAGTAATATGTACATGCGGGTCGGTAAACGAGCGATCGTACTAAACTCAACTTTTTTTCCCCTTCTTTCTACCAGCCGACGATGCGATCAAGCTGGATCTCGCATGAAATGATATTAAAATGGCATACCTTGCCGAGCTCGCGCTCGTTTTCGAACAATGTATTTCTCCGTTAGAATAATAAGTACGTGTACACATACGTACGACGAACGTATCCTGCTTGTGCTGCTTGCTATTCCGTAAACTTCGCAGTACGCTTCGAATAATAAATCCGTGGGATATTACGTACCATGGGAGAGCGAGAAAGAGAGAAAGAGAAAACGAAAGGAAGAAGAAAGAGAGAAAGGAGTATCGCCTAAATTAAAAAAAGGATTCCGCGAAAAAGTAGGGTGGTCCGTCTTCATGAGAGAGAAAAGAAAGAATACTATGAAGAAGCTAAGATTGTACGGTGGTGAACTTAGAGAAAAAAAGTGGTGAAAAAAGAAAGAGAAATAGAAACAGAAAGAGAAAGAAAGAGGTAAAGTTCGCGTGACGACCGCAAGAACCAAGAGAGGATTTTGAATTTTCAACACTCCATCCTCTCTTCCTCGGTACAACTAACTTTTGTCTTTGAAAGTGTATGTACATTAAAGTCTTTGTAGGTAAAGCCAGACTTCTCCAAGCGGACTCGTGCATCTTGCATCAGTAGCTCTAAGAGAAGGAAGAGAAAGAGGAAAAGGAGAAAGAGGTAGAGAAGGCAGTTGGAAGGAGGCCGACCACGCGCGTTGCCTGATATCGCGGTGTTTCCTAATTAACTCCCTGGATTTCCTTCGCGCATACGGCCCGTTGCAGTGTCATTATCCTCGTGCTATGCTTCTCGAAACCTAGTTCCGCTTTTAAGCTGAAGAAGCCGAGAAGCGTTAAGTGCATCGATTGACGCGTATACCTTACCCACTTGCACATAAGTACATGTATATAACAACATTCATATACATGGACAAGTACATTCACGAACGCATTTATGTATATATATATATATATATGCATACTTACATAGGATCATGTCTTGCGTGCACGTCCGACTTCGTTTTCCAAAGTACGATGTACCTACCGGCTCAGTATTCGCCTCTATCGCTTTCGACTTTGCACGCCAACCTGGGTTCTCAACGATACTTAATGGATGTCTGCGGAATACCTTGACACCGAATTTCCGCGCTTTAGCACCGTCGTAGATTTGCGTTTGAAAATTTGCTATGAGATTTAAAGAGTGTTCTCATGTGTTTATATATATATATATTATGTATGTATATATGTATACATATGTGCGTCTATTTATGTATACATGTATGTGTGTTGTATCACTGCTACCAAAACGCTATCTCTCTTTCTCTTACTATTTCGTTCTTTAACTTCGTTAGGTTTTATTAAATAATAATGTAGTAATTAATATGCGGAACAATGCGCGGACGGATAATAAATTTTGACGTGAAACTCGAGATATTTCGTGGGATGCTCGTAGCCCGAAAACACGAGTTACGTTCGTCCGTTCGTCGTTTTAACTTTTTTTCTAGAATGAAATATTTTTCATACCAGCAGAGAGACGTGTACCTACGCTACCCGGTCATTCTTGGGCACGATTGAAGAAAGAAGGAACATTTTTTTTTCTTTTGACTCTCTTTAGAATCTAATGGTTCAGATGTAAGACGATAAAAATTGTAAAGCTCACATTGCGTTGAACGACTGCGAAAAGGAGGTAGGTAGATAGGTACGTACGTATTTGATTCTAAGGGTACTTGATTTTCCACTCGATTACGAATATCCACGAGAATATATATTCGATATTTCTAAGGATGGATTTGTAGGGATAGGGATTGGGGAGTGGAACGAAAGGTTTTCAGGGATGACCCGTTGGTAGTTCGAGGACGGGACGATGGTCCCCGAGGCACTTCACCTATCGTGCTGGTTTCATATCAGCCAACTTTAAAGCCGCCGTCAGATATAAAGTTTATGTTCTCCTCTCGTGACTTTCTCTTTACCCCGTTCAACGGCGACGTTGATATTACTTGTCACGAGCATAAATTACTATCTTTTACTTCGAAGTCCCGTTAAATATAATCTCACCCTGTTCGTGACCTCATCTTTATTCGTTCACCTTTTCTTATTAAGAAAAAAAGTTCAAAGGATCGTAAGTGTCTTCTCCCATTGTCGTACTTTTTCAACTTTATATTTTTATCTTCATTTATTTTTTTTTATTGTTACTCTCTCTCTCTCTCTCTTTTTATTTTGCTTTCTTTTTATTCCTTTCTGTATTTATTTTTTACGAAGTGATAAATTTGTTTAATTTTCAGATCGTAACGTTTAATATTCATTTCGATAGATTTTAAATTATCGAATAAAAAGGTGATTCGAGAATAAAGGTACAAATAAAATCGTTCACTGTAGTATATCCTGTTAATGAATTTCGAAATATTTTTCTATATTCATCTAATTGTGCTCATACATTCCTTCATTTCATTAATTAATTTATAATATTTATACGCAGAGAATTTATCTGTAGGTAGATAAATAATATACGTATACATAGTATGAGAGATATTAAATAGTCGGATTCTTGCGTGTCTTGGTTTAAAAAGAGAGAGAGAGAGAGATAGAGAGAGAGAGAGAGAGAATAATAATACATAGGTAAATACATTCGTGCTTATACACGTATAGGTCTCATCGTTATGTACAAATCTCTCGCGAATCGCTTTCAACACCGAATTCCAGAAAGTTTGTCGACTAAACAAAACTCTCGGCTAAACGTTTCTCCATCCTACCGGAAACCATTAATGGTTCCTGCAGAGTGAGAAAGAGAGAGAAAGAGAGAGAGAGTTACCTCTTGAATTTATCGTATTAGCTTCAGAAATTACATATTTCAAATCATAATCTCATTACTTTCGTTCGTCGTTCCTACTTAATTGGAAATTTTATAAATTTCCTTTTTATCAAATCGAGGCAAAACAATTAGATAAAATAGTAACTTTTTTCAATTTTATTATCCTCATCAGCCATCGTTTAGAGTAAAGGGTAGTCAATCTAGTCTCCATCGTCCAACTAGTAGGCGATTCCAACTTTTTATGGTGGGCAGTAGAGGGTTTGTCCGATGTTGAAGCATCTGAGGTAGATCTTCGATAGACTTTTTAGTTTTCATATTTAATTTCGTTTTTTATTTTCAATTTTAAAATAGCTTCCGCACTAGTAGAAGATATATCGATGGGGGATGCAGAAATGTAGCATTAAATTAAATTTTCTGTGTATATATATATAAATAAAAAGATAAATTTAATATTTTAATTAAACCTCTGATTTACACAAATTAATAAGCACTTTGCAGTTGCGTTAAATAAAGTTATTGCGAAATCGGTGAATGCATAAGAAAGTTTAATTACAAATAAAGATAAAAAAAATATGAGTTAAATATAAAAAGGTTAACTACCCCTGGTTTAGAGTCTAGACGATGGCTTTTATTTCGATGATTGATGTTTAAAAAAAAAAACAAAGAAAGAAACGAAAAATATCATGAAGGTATCATGTTACGACGAGACACAGATAAATAGATAAATAGATAGATAGATAGATAGGTAGGTAGATAGATAGATAGATAGATAGATAGATAGAGAAAGCATAGATGAAAAAAGACGGGTGCATCGAGTCGTCGTTCGATTACTTTTGCAACATCGTACTGCAGCTGAACGTAGGGTTCGTTCACGTTGGACGTATGGAAAGTATCTGTGTTTCGGCGACAGGGCGTGGCAGCGCGAAATTTGATCTGCGCTGATTTGCAAACGATCGAGGACAATCGTCAATAAAATACTCGGAAATAGGATACTCTTGTCTCACCGTTTGAGATCCAGGCAGTCTGGTTAAACGAATGGATGGATGGATAGATGGATGGATGGATGAATGGATGGATGGATGAATGGATGGATGGATGGGTGGATGGATGGATGGATGGATGGATGAATGGATGGATGGATGGATGGATGGATTGATGGATGGATGGATTGATTGGGTATGCGTTTTATATATCTACTGTCTATTACGATCGATCTGTTTTCTCTGTCTCTCTCTCTCTCCCTCTCTCGTATTCTCGATGATACTTGCAAACACACGAAGTAAGTATTCATCATAGTACGCGAAAGGACTTTGAAAACTGCAACGGCTCGCTTAATTCGAAAGCTCTTACCGGATGCCATAGTTCTTAACGCGCGAGTTCTACACTCTACCCTTTACCCGATTTTCAAATACGCTGACAACTTTCGTTACGTCGATCATATCTCGACCTAATATTTCTTTTTCATTTTTCGTATCGAGAATACTTGCAAATAGAATTAGTTTGACATCGTTCGTTATTTAATTTTGGTTTTTATTTACAATTAATTTTTCTATCAATTTTTCTTAAACTTTTTCTACTGCTAAGATTGCCATTTGGGATGGCAATTGTGTTGTGATGTAATATTTTCAATATTATAATGTTATAAATAATTGGTCCAGTTATGATTGCGTTGAACGATTTAGAAATCTAATAAAATGAAAAGAAAATTTTCTTTATTAAGTTATATTTGTTTTTCTCTCATTTTGAAAGGAAATAGTAAAATATTAAGGTACCCCGAATATTTTCGTTATATTTTCTTTAGCAAGATTTTCACAGCTCTAGATCCTCGGACGTTCACGAAGGAGAGAATATATCCCTTGCATCGTTTATGACGGGTTTCTGATTCGGAGATGAGTGTACGTGGGACGCATAAGATAGGGTCTCACCTCGGCAAATCTGCACGTGACCTTAATACGGGTTACCGCGCCGTCCAGATTCGCACGTTCCCACGTGCATCCTAAAGTCTAAACACTCGTATATGAGCAGGAGCTTTAGGTGGCCACAGTGTCTCTTTCTCTATCTACAACCCTTCTTCTATCTATCTCTCTTTCTCTCTCTCTTTCTCTCTCTCTCACTCGTTCAACTCTCGTATCCCTTTGCTATCGTGTATGGAAGCTGCCTCCCAGTGCATACGCTTTCCATATATGTCTATCTGTATTACGTATGCAGTCGTTTCCACAAATGACTAGTCACGTTCAAGATACGGAGTCAACGTATTTCCACGATTAATTATCTCGATACTTTTTCTTTTTCTTTTTCTTACGCTTATTCTCTATCTCGATTCATTTACAAATTATCACCAATAGAAAACTGTATAAAATATATAACTAATATATATATATATAACTAATAAGAAACATCAGACTTTACGATGAAAGTACAAAGTAAAAGGGAAGATAAACGTTGTACTTTTACGAACCTTCTTGGACGGCCATACCTAGGATCGAAATCATTGGAATATCTACAGGCATCGACGATGTTCGATGCTCGCTTGGTCAGTGGCTGTTGTTTTATTCAAGAAACTGAATATTGAAAGAAGAGTCAATATCAGCCATCCGTTTCCACGCTGGCTGAAGGGACACTCGCGTTTCGTATCCTCGAGAGTGCTTATATGAATACATCCGGAAACGTCTGCATGGAAACGCGTTTCAACCCTCCCCTCCTCTGACTCATCCCTCTCACGTCAACTCCAGCCCTTCTCTCTCCCTCTCTCTCTCTCTCTCTCTATCTATCTATCGATCTATCTATCTATCTATCTATCTATCTATCTATCTATATATATGTTTATCTCTTTCTCTCTCTCTCTCTCGTTCATATCTCCTATCACCCGATCCCGGAGGTCGGTAGATGCTTGTGGATCCTCTGGGAGAAGCAAATTAGTTGCTGGGTTAATAGATCCTCGTCTATCACAAGCGATTATCATCCGACTCGTCATCGTCTTCGTCGTCCTCATCCTCATCCTCATCCTCGTTCTCCTCTTCGTCCTCTTCCTCGTCGTCGTCGACGAGCAATTCACTATTGGTGGCTTTAATGGCACCCGTCCTCTCAGGTTTACCTTCGGAAACACATAGAGTTTCTTACTGATGACGATAAAGATGATAATACTTCACCTTGATAAAACTTTTCCTTCGAAATTAATTTTATTTGTTAGATAAAGAGGGTTGAATATTTGTTTACGTTGAAGAAAATGTTTATGATAATGTATTTTTTATATCTGTCTTTTATATTAAAGAGAATTTATAATTTTTAATTTAACGAGTTATGAATCAGTAAGATCATTTTGTTAAATTAATTTAATAATTTTAAGATTATATTTTTTTGGCTACAATAATTTATATAACTATGTATGTATTATAATAAAATATTTTCTTACATATCTTATTAACCTGTGTTCAATTACATACAAATTTAAACACTGTGAGAACATTTGATCAATTGTTTGAGTTACTGTATGTTTAAGATAAAGCGTTGTTTTTTTTTCCATATCGATTCCTTAGTTTCGTGATATATGTTACAATATGCATAGTTCGGTATTGAAAGTTAGCTGCAAGGATGCAAGAAAAAATCATGTTTCAACGTTGGGTATCGCACTATAAATTGAGCAGAGACAGTAATAGGCGGACTATTACTGATGCAGGTTTATTGAAACTTAAGTTTCGATATACTTCAACATGTTTGAAATATGTTCGTTAATGTCAAGATAAGAGACAATAAATCGATAAAGTAAAATAACAAGTTGATAAGATCGTTTTAGATGGTATCAGAGAGAGAGAGAGAGAGAGAGAGAGAGAGAGAGAGAGAGAGAGAGAGAGAGAGAGTGCTTAGGAAAATTCAACCTTTTTATTCTTTGTCCTGACAGAAGGTATTAGTTCCACGTTTCGTTTCTACGTGTGAAGGTATATACATATTCTCTTATGCATCCGCTAACACACCCTTCCACTTACATCTATAGAAGCCGTTGTGCATATCTCCGTCTCCAGCTGCGGGAACTGTTGCGAAACGTTCCGCATCTGAGCACGGTAATGTAAGTTTGAACACGGTCGCGTCTGTGTACAGAATGTTACAGATACACTTTTTCTCAGACGAAATATACTTTTCCTACCTTTAATATTAATAAACAACATAACTCTCTCTCTCTTTCTTTTGAAATAATATATATATATATATTTTTTTTTCTTGAAATAAAATAAAAATATATTCGAAAATAGAAGAATACTACAACCAGTTGTAGCTTTTATCGCGTCGATTACAATATAAAAAAAAATGATTCGAGTCGACAGAAAAAATTTGTCCTCGAGTAACACGATGCGATCAAACGTATTTAAGAAACCACGTTCATTTACGACTTTACATGAGCGTCCACCGTAAAACAACTTCCTTCCTGCGAGAGTAATAACTTACAAACTTCTTCTCGACTACTCGGATAAACTTTATAGTACTTTTTCCTTAAAAATATGATGTCAAAAAATGAATTTTCTTTGGAACCTCGCGAGAGATGCTAGCGTTAGTGATAGCAGAAGAGAATTGAAGAGAAGAAAAGAGAAGGGAAAAGAAAAGAGCAAGAGGGAGGAGGGTGGACGTGGATGAAAGGACTCAGAAGCGGTAAGGAAATATCTTTACGACGAACGAGCAAGCAAGTATTCTCTTTTATACGATCGTCGTTAAAGATCGAAAAGTCCGCCCGCCTTTCTATTCGCCTTAATTTTCAATTTAGTCTTACCTAGTCTCTTTTTAATACAACCCAACCATACCTACCTAGTTTTCTACCCTATTTTTTTCTTTTTTTCAATCAACCATACTATTTACGCTCTCTTCTAGGAACCTTTAACGTCATTATAATTTCTACAGAGATATTAACGAACGCGATTTATCGCGTAAGAGATTATTTTTCTTTTTTTCTTTTAACCCTTTCTAGCCTTCCCTTCCCCTCTCTACTCTCTTCGCGCGTCAGTAAAGAGGGAGGAAGGGAAGCCCTTTTCGCGCCTTACGAGCTAGCTTGAAAATCGTTATACGAGTTGCATTATAGCCATAACATGGATTTACGATGCACACGACGTTCCCGGCAATATTTGCAGCGAATTTGTCATTTCGCCGTGCGGTTATTACTTTCTAGTTGTTGCTGGTTCGTGGCGTACCGGCGGGGCTATAGCTGATGGTGGTGGCGAGTCGTTCATGGTGGGGGTATGTGGTTTCGTGGGGTAAAGAGGGTGAGAGAGAGAGAACGAGCGAATGCTCGGAGGTTCTCTCCCAGTTATGTTAAGCAAAGAAAAACAAAGAAGCTTGTATATATTCGAGCCAGAAATGCCGTGGAATACGCGCCGAGCAATACGCATTTACATAAACTGCTGGTTAAGTGATTTGCAATTTGATAGAACACGGCAACCGTTCGTTTCATTCGATTTTCCAAAATAGGGAGGCGAGAAAGCCGAAGGGTTTAAGCCCTCTTACTTAACTTTCAACCGTTGCACGTTGTATTTCCGTATTTCAACTTCGCTTAGTCATTGGTACGAACAAGTTTGCTTTCTAAATACTTTCCCATTTCAAAATGTCCCTTTTTCTTTTGGATTATCGTATTCGTCTATGCGAAGTTTCGTATTGCGTAAACTGAAACTGGCAGACGAAAATTTTCGACACGATCGGCCCACGAAGTGGAATCATCTGTCCACGCGTTTACTATTTATCTGAATTTATATCGAATTAAATGGAGTATTTTATGGATTTATGGATATTACGTCGTTGTTATATCAATATGGTAGATCGATAAAGGTACACGATGTTAATAGTGGTAAAACGTTATCACGTGGTAGCATGTGTTTTCATCTAACGTACTGAAAAACGTATAAAGTCTTCTCGTAAAGAGTACAATAGGTCGAGGAGGATCGAGAGAAAGAGTGAAATAGTGAGATTGAGTAAAAGTGAGAATGAGAAAGAGAAGGAGAGAGAGAGGCTGATAGAATTCGAGCGTGTGGAAACAGAGTCGCAAAGAACGCGAGGGAGGCGGATACAACGGGCTTCGTAATAGGATTGTAGAGGGTCGTAAAAAAGATTTTAAGTGCGCCGCAATGCATTCTGCCCTTACGGTAGTCGCGATTGGTTGAACGCTACTCGGAAATAGTACTTGCCCTTATTTTACTCGATCGTCTTCCTTTGAAAGAAGAAGAGGAAGAAGGATAAAAAATAGAAAATAAAAAGAATAAGGATAAGGAAAAGAGAAAGAGAAATAAAAAAAAAAAACAAAATACAAAACGAAACGAAATGAAGGAAAAAGAAAGCAAAACTATTCCCTCAGTTCCTTCTTCTTAATCGCGTATTTACCGTAGTTTCAGGTTTATTATACTCCCTCCCCACTACCCTTCCCACTTTTCTCGTTCTTCCTCCCTTAGAAGCCTTTCGAAAATCGCCATAGCTTTACTTTAACAAGGTCATTTAGTACGGAGAAAGACAAAATTAGAGCGTTGCACGTCGTAGATTATCGCGAAATTGGAGTCAACGGGGACGGAGTGAGTCTCATCAGAGCACATCTCTGGTTTTCATTTAGGAAAATTAAACTCGAGTACAAATATTACTTGATAAGCAGGCTAACATAAGAAAGGAGGTTAAGCGTGGTATAAAGCGCGGTGACACAGCTAAAACCCGGACCAGTTTGTTTCCCCGAAATATGTAAATTTTCACGTTTGTATCAATTATGCTTACGTCTAATCTAATACCGTGCTACTACCTAACAAATTTTATATTATTATACATATTTAATATTACATCGACGATTTGCGCAAATAGTAATAAAGTTTGTCATTTAAGTATATTTGATTTATAGAAAATAGGAAAAAATATATATTTTATTCTAAATCATTGATTTTCAAACGTTTAATACATAATTCATTAGAAACATATATAATTTCATCTACCGTATTAAAGATTCATATCTCATAGAAATCGATAAATGATTAAATTGACATTTATAACGACACAAATATTTCGCTGAGTAAAGACGAAAATTCACTCTTTTTAAATCTATTTTACAAAGATTTTTCTTTCTTCAATATTTTAATATATCTCTCTTTTCTTTCTCTCCTTCTCTCTTCCTTCCTCTCTTTTTCAGTAATTCGAATACGTCCGATTCTTTAACTGTGACTAATAAAATCCACTTATGCGATAGTAATCGCAACAAGGATTTACGAGTGATCACTCGTCCTTCTGGAAATTATAATGTAATTTATTTTCCAATTTGTTTCTCTCCTCCCTTATTCTCTTTCTCTTTCTCTGTCTTTTGTGAATCTGTCTTTCTTGCTGTGTCGCCGCCGTTACTTTCGAGGATATTCACTAATTAATTTTCAAGAGCATGATACGTTATAGTCGTTGGTATTTATTGAAATTTTTTTCAACTCTCTCTCTCTCTCTTTTTTTCTCTTTCTCTCTTTTTCTATCTTTCTTTCGTGTACGCAGCGAATGTAACTCATTAATCATTCCTTTCGGAAGCTCACGAGACGCGACGGAGAAGAAGAATTCATCCAGAAATTGCACTCGTTTTCCGCTTCGATAACTTTCCCTCGTATCTCCTCATGCAACTTTCATTCGGCTTTCGGTAAATCGAAACTCGTTACAAATTAAAGACGTGAGACGATGTACCTGTAATCGATCCATTAAAAAAGAAAAAAAAGTCGAATAGAAAAGAAACGGAATAAGAAAAGGAAATAAAAAAGAAGAAAAAAGAAATATATCCTCTAAATGTTATACTTTTCAGAGTTGAGAGAAATATCGAATGACGTTGAGTAACTAGGACAAAAGAAATAATTCATTTTCGTTTTAAAAATCAAACGGATAGTTTAAATTGTACTTCTCTCGCACGGGGATCGCGAGTCAATAGTTCGACAAAATGAAAAGTTTTGAAAAGGTAGTACGGTTCTCGTACTAGAGAGTTCTTTCGAATACAATTTCTCGAATATTCTGATGATGCCTAGTAGTTGAAAAAAAAGGATGTACCGTCTCTTTTCTGTAATAAAGGGTACAAAGTAAGAAAGAGCATCCGGTCGTCAAGGCGGTTGCTCCCATTGACGGAGGCTGACCAGCCTCTACGAATGAAGGACCTACCTACTCGAGAGTAGACGTACCACCACAGATAAAGGCCGAAGGATCGATCCAAAAGCTCCCCACCATGGTGCATAGTGGAGTGGGAGGAGGGGGGGGGGTTCACTCGTGCTTTTCCCGACGAGCACACGCAAGCGCGCGAGCTTGCCTTGGCCGTCGTGTTTATTATACATATTTTACGTATATACATATGTGCGGTGCGTATACCCTTTCCCCCATTCCTCACTCGTTCATTCTTTCTCTCTTTCTCTCAATAGTTTGGTATATAATACGCACGCAGTCCAAGAGCCAAGTATCCGACCTCTTCCATTTTTCCTTTCCTTTTCCCCACGAAATTTTTTCTAATTTTTTTTTGTTTTTTATTTTTTTTTTATGAAACGCGAACGTGAACGCGAACATAAACGCGCGAGCGCGTCTTTTCCCCCTCATGCTCTTCTGAATGTTAACAAGGAGATCTCTCGTGGTTGTATGAAATGTCGGAAATGGCTACGACTCTACCACAAAATCCTCGTGAATTTCTCTATTTCACGGACGATTTGTCGACGTTGGTGAGGTTCGTCGTGCGGGTCAGTACGTCACGACTTTAAAATCGATCTCTCTTTTTCTCTCTTTCTTTTGCCTCTTCTCCTTCTCGAAACTTTCCCCACCTATTACTGATACTACTTTTCTACTCTTCCGTTCTTTCCGTTCGCGAGCGTCCATACACCATACACGTATACACACACATGCACACGTGTATACGTATAAGTTCGTATGTGTGCATAGAATGTACTGTTTCCTCCATCTCTCCACGCTTACAAGAAGAGACCACCAAGCCACCACGATTTTATTCGCGAACCGATCCTTGACATCGTAAATCGTTCGTCGTTAGTTCCTTCACTCGTGAAAACGGTTGCTCCCCTTACTTACTCTTTACGGATAATAGAGCTATCGTTTAGTTTTATTCGGAGTCCTTCGGATATGTTAATGCGTGTAATTGGTCGATCGATGTTTCTATTGAATTTTAAAGACTTTAAAGGTCCCAACGGAGAACACTTGCTGCTGAAAATCTCGTCAAATCTTTTCGAATAAATTTCGTTCGCCTTTTAATGAACTATCACAAACGATTTCAATTAAGAAGATAAAAAAAAAAACAAGTAGAACGATAAGCTATTTAAAAGTATCTTCGCATTTCTTTTATTTTATTTCAGTTTTTTTCTCTTTTTTTTACTCGATATAGGATATTTTTGATATTTTCAATGGTCAAATTTAATTATCAGAGATATTTTTCGGTCTAGATTACAATGAACGTTATTTACCGGAAAAAACCTGTAAATAACGCTCTGATTTGCAAGAAAAGAATGTATAGTATAAGTAACCAAGAGAAAATAAGGTGCAAAGTATGTGAGGTGTGACTATGAATCCTTTACATTCGGTTTCTTTATTATTTCCACGGTTTTCCGGAATAATAAAGCGATGTCTTTCCTTTTCTAGCTACTAATAACTTCGAAGGTACTCGAAGTTTTTCTTTTTTCTTTTTTTGTTCGCGCGAAAAGGGCAAAAGAAACAAAAAAGTGGGAAGAGGAGAAGAGGAAGTCGAAGGAGCTAAGAAACAAAAAATAAATGGAAAAAAAGATAAAAGAAATAAAAATAGAAGAAGAAGAATAAGACGAAGAAATTACAGAAGATAAAGAACAAGAGAGGGGTAGAAGTAGAGGGTGGGAGCGAAGAGAAGGGAAGGTTTGTACAGAGATCTATGCATAGAAGGGTGAGTTTTACGTGAGTAAAAGTCGCGCGAGTCATTCGTCTCTCGTCGTTGGCGAGTACTTTCAGTCAGCTTTAAAACTTCTTTGTCGATAGTTTGTCGAACACAGAGTGAACAAGCGAGGGATACTTAAGGCTTCCCTCTCTTTATCTATCTATCTATCTATCTCTCTCTCTATCTCTCTTTCTTTCTTTCTTTTTCTCTTTCATTTGTTCTTTCTTTAGTTCTTTCTCTCTCTCTCTCTCAGACTTATACAGTTCGGTGGCCGTAGCTTTTCTTTCCTTACAGAGAACTTCGACACCTCGAGAAGGCTAAAACACGACGGGAGAACGGATAAATCAATTGGCTTTCGTGGTAAAGCGCGTACGTGCGCGTTATTTCAAAAGCATTTCTAAGCACGTAGCGTACAAGCTGTAGCGATAATCCGAGCGCGGCCACTTATAAAGCGATTTGGAAACCCTTAGCCTGTTTCTCTCTACGAAACGTCGACAACGTTGAATTCACGTTCCGCAAAAGGTTTTATCTAGATTTACAATATGGACGTAAGAAATTTGTGGCCAGGTTTGTTCCCTTTTTTCCCTGAAACGTTCCATATTACCATCTCTCATTTCTCTCTCTTTCTCTCTTTTTCCTTTTTCCGTTCTATCTTATTCTTTTATACTTTTATTTTTCCGTTTTCTTTCTTTTATCTTAGCGTGATAGACACCACCGCCGGTCTACGTATTTTTCGATCATTCATTCTTCCTTTCCTATCATTCTCTTCCTCGAGTTATCCTCTTTTCATCTTCCTTTCTCTCAAAACTCTTTCACATTAAATGTCGATTTTTCTTTCAAGACATTTCGTCTACGCTTCGAAAGATGCGCTTGGTTACTCGAAAAAAGATCGTTATACCGTCAAAGTTCCTTCTCCTTCATTCTCTCTCTCTCTCTCTTTCTCTCATGAATCCTACGATCTTCTTAGATCTTACGAGAAAAGACGCATGCGCGTTAGATAGAAGGTTGAGGAAATGAAGGAGGCACCTTTGACGTTAATATTTTCCAAGCATCCGTGCGTTATCCTTGTAAACCGTAAAGCATTAAAAGTAATACATAATTATTCACGGTTCATTTCATTTTCCCATTTCCTACTTGGCTTATACTCCTTCTCTTTCTCTCTCTCTCATTCTCTCTGTGTTCTTCTTCTTCGTTTTCTTCCTCTTTCTCTTCCTCTTCCTCCTCTTTCTCCTGTTTCCTCACGTTATACGACGCGCACATCATAACCACTTTAAACTACGTCCTTTAATACTTTTCTACCGTTTTCGTAGCTTTTCTCATTCTGGTTTACAAAAAGATAGAAAAGCTTGAATCGGTAAAAGCTAAAATGAAAGAGAAAGAGAAGGAAGAAGAATCCTTGTTGTTTGCAAGCTTGTTTTTACATTTTGAACTTATGCATCGAATATCCTCAGAGCTGTTGGCTCACTCGCTACTTACAGTTTACTATTGTAACTAATGAATTATACATTTAGAAACCGCTCAGTACAGCGCGCTTTACGGAACCTTCGTACTGTTTAGTTCATATCTGCTAAACGAATCGAGATACCATTATTATTTTTTTGCATAATATTTCTACACTACAAGCTATTTTTTAAGGTTAAAATAAAAAAAAAATAAAAATATGCGAAGTTTAATAAATTCACATTTTTAATTTTAACTTCCGGTTTACTATACGAAAAAAAGTTCAATTTCAAATTTTTATTTACTTCCAAGAAAATTAATTTATATTCTCTAATAAACACGATTTATTTCTTATATAATCCAATAGATTGATTCTTTTAATAGTATTCGAAAAATCGATTCTTCATATTTTGTCAATTCTTTGAAGCCCCATAAATTGGTAACTAAGGTAAAAAAAAAAAAAAAAAAATAATGATGTACAATTATTGATGTCCCATAGAAGTACAATCAAGCTAATTATGAACAAAATCCACGACCTCACATTTTTTTCGTTGTCAGCTTCACGTGAAATGCCCCATATACGATGATAAAAATCTCTCTTTCTCTCTCTATCCTTTTTTTTTCAAAAATAAAGATAAAAAAATATAAAAAAAAGACTTTTCAATATTCGATATTCGTTAAAAAGCTAACGAAAATGAAAAGGGACGTTTTCTAGATTTAATTCGCGATTATTTTCGCGTATTTCTCGTTGAACTTTCTTTTATAACTTGAGTCGTGAAAAGTCGATTCATTAATCATGCTTCCTAGAAAAAGAGACAGAGTGAGAGTGAGAGGAGAGAGAGAAGTCAACGATCGATCAAGCTAGTTCCTTAACATTGTTTCTTCACCAACAATAGAATAGCTTTTAAAAGTGATAATATACTATACGATGGTAATGTTGATATTTATAAATATCTAAGTGTTATTTCGATTACAGTTATTATACGATTTGGTGGGTCATAAAGTGAGAAGTGAACGTAAAATCGTGATTTCGCTGGCACGAGATAAGTAGCCAAGGAAATTCTCTGAAACGTAGGTGAAAGAGAATGAGAGAGAGAGAGAGAAAGAGAGAGGAGAGGGCCGTTCGATCGAATAACACAAAGGTATATATACTTTATTAGAGTAATCTTCCATATCGTGTGCGTTAAAGTACCGCTTATAGGCGTCGTTAAGCCGAATTATCTGCACACGAATAATTCTATGCTACCGGTTATATATATGTATATATATATATACGTTATGTAGTATGGCCCACCGTGCCACCGAGTTACGCCGTTCGTTGAATTACGTTTCCAGCACCGCCAGAGCACCACCGAATGGATTATAATTTATATCGCTGCTAACAGTACTTTCGGTTCTACATAAATCGAACCTACTTCCGTGAGTCAGCAGCTTTATCTTCTCGATCTCGAAAATCGGTACGTAGGTAGGTGGGTAGGTAGATAGGTATGTAGGTACGTGTATAAGTATATATCCTAAGCATTGAGCAAAAAGATAAAAAAAACAAGATAAAAATCATCCTCGAATACCATCTAATCAGAGTATCATCAGTTTGTTTTCTTTTCCTATTTTTGTTTCAGTTTGTCTTTATTTCCATATCTATAGAATTTCTTGAAATGTTCTTCTTTGCAAGATAATTTTCCTGGTTTATGTAATTTTTCATATAGCGTGCATTAAAGTATCCCTTCCAGAAATCTTTAAGTGGAGTTATACGTGCAAGAATAATTTGACATGTCCATAGACATCGAGACTATTCCTTCATCAGTATATATGGATTATTACGTTTTCCTATTTTTGTCATATACTCCCTCTTTATATATATATATGTATATATATATAACTGTGAACGTGATGGACATTGTGCATTTGCATTCGTATATGTGTATGTGTTATATATATGTATATAAGTACTTGTCTTACTTAGAAAGAAAGAGAAGAGAAAGCTTCGAGACATATAGAATTATGTATACTATTATATACATATACGTACCGTATACGAGGTTGATATATTTTATGCAACCACGTTGTGGTCCGCCCACTATCTAAAATCGCTACTTATGACCAGACACGATCTTCCAACGCTCCACCATTTTTCTCTGATAACCTTTATACTTTGTACTTTAATAAATTCCGATTTAGGCCACCAATGCGTCGATGCATCTCCGTCGTACTATATATATATATATATATATATATATATATATATATATATATTTGACCGTACTTACTATATCGATACAATGTAAGCAGTAGCAGCTAACGTTTTAGAAAGATTCATCTTATTTTGTCTCCTATTTGTTTCCATCTCTCTAATCCTTTCACGTATTTTCTATTCATCTCTATTATGTTTAATTTTATTATCACTATTATAGAGTAATTATTAATTAGTAAGACTATTAAATCTAGACATTGCTTATCTTATAGCAGAATGGATAATATCATGTTAATTATTTCAATCTAAAAGATTAAACGTTAAATTTTTATTTTAAATTTTAACGAATAATTATATGCATAATATATAAAGAAGCAATATTTTTTATATTAACACATATTTAAATAGCAGAAAATTGCGATATTCGAGACTGCGGTATTTTAAAAATTAAATACAATATTCAGTTAAGCGTCTCACCCGATGAACGCTAATTGCGTATTAAATAAATTGTGCTCTTTTAATCTTGCTTTTTGTACAAATCGTCATTATTATTGCACTGCTGGCTTGATACATTAATAAACCTTCTTTACTTCGCTATCTTCCTAAAAAAATATTTTCATAGTTTTTGTTCGTTTTTCACTATAGATATGGAAGAGTTTGTTGAACCGTAAAACAGAACCAATTACTATTTAAAAATAATACAAAATATAAACGAATATACCTTTCAAAATTTTCCCTTTCTAGTTTACCTTATTACTGTTATGTGGATGGAGTTTATATCCAATAATTAAATTTGATGGAGGAACTTCCGAACGTTCTTTTCGCGCTAAATCGCATAGTAAATATCTATTTGCGAACAGGGGATGCTTACACGGGTCAACGAGTCGAATCAATTCTGTCTGTGATCGTTATTACATGGAGAGAACGGTGCACGTGGCTAAGTTAATGCGCGTAGCATACACGAGCGCTGTTAGATAATTAATGACTCGCGGCTAAATTAAGCACGTAATACTAATACGATGTTTGTATGGCCGAGCATGAAGCGTGATATGGTCGGTACAACAACCTGAGCGGTTGAGGGGGTGAGGAGGTGGAGGAGGGGGAGGAGGAGCATATGGGGTAGGGTAGGTAGAATTTTCGTTGCGTTTGTTTTGCGAGTGGTAGATACGTTAATCGTTTAGAAAAATAAAATCAGTCTTTTTATTTCTCTCTCTCTCTTTCTTTCTTTCTCTCTCATGTTGTTTTCCTAAGGAAGAAGAAGAAGAAGAAGAAAAAGAAGAAAAAGTCCTTTGTCAAATTTTCTCCAAAGAAACTTCTTCAGGCGTTTGTTTGAAAAAGAAGTGACCAAAGATAAGAGAAAAAAAAAGAGATAAATAAATAAATGAAACACAAGAAAAAAAGAAAAAAAAAAGTAGAGAAAAGAAAAACCCCTTGGAAAAAGATAAAAAAGAAAACGCATTATTAGGTCGACTTTATAGCGTCAAGCGGAAGGAAAGAACTTTCAGACGTTCCTTTAAACTTAGTTTCAGCGTGTTCGGGTGTGCAAACGCGTTCGTAAACTCAATCGAGCATTCTGAGAGCGAAGCAGGTACTTTTGAGAAAGGAATTGGAACAGTGCCGGGCTTGTACTACTAGCTCGTCTATTCGGGAACTTTGCCTAATGTGCGAGAAAAAACAATCTTTTAATTTTTTCCTCCTTGTTCTTAAAAGATGAAACAGAGTCGAATGAAAGTCCTGGAAATATTAATTGAAAGGGGAAGTCTACACAGATTTCCCAAGTTTTAAGATGGTAATCTGCAACTTCTTTTAGTTTTAATGAAACACAATAAGTAAACTAAATAAATGTTGCTTGATAAAAAAGAATAAAAAATAAAATTAATAAAAAAAAATAAAATAAAAATATAGACTTTAGTCCCGAGCAATGGTCTCTCCCACTATTATGCGATTTGACTGCAACTGCTGTAATAAAATTAAAATAATAAAAACAATAGTTAAAGTAACATACAGTATGGTCAGAGATGACATTCGATAATAAACATTTGTATGAATATTTTCCAATAGATCGGCAACTGTCTACTCGTGAGTAGCATTGCCGGGAGAAATCCCTCACGAGGGAATACATGACGTCATATTACTCTCATTGCCACTCTATAATTACGTCAGTTAGTAGCATGACATGAGTTATGCCTTATGATACGTCGTCGCGTTTCTAACCTAATCTAAACTTAACAACTACTGCAACTATATTATTTCCCCTACTATTGGTAACATCAATAAAATGAGACGATTCCCACAATATGATATAAGCTTGTTTTCTGAGTCATACGGATTTAGTTTTTAACAAGGTTTTAATAAATTCCACGAAGTAGTGACTAGTGAACTCAAATACGAGGTAACAGATTGATTGATGATGAAGAACGTGCAGCTTACTGCAGGAAAGAACTTGCTCACCCTTGTTGAATAGTTTTATCTCGTAAGGACACACGATTTACATTACTCATGTTTCGAAGATACTTTAGACATCTCTCCCTATCGTCCTCTATCACACAATCTCTCTCTTGCCGATGTCAACGTAGCCAAGGGTTCGTGTTCTATGTAAGATTAGAAAGATACACCCTAAGATGTAGTAAGCAAACCGCAATGAAGTAAAGGGAGGAGAGAAGGAGAGAGATAGAAAGAGAGAGTATCATAAGAGTAGCATTTAAACGTTTTATCAAATAGGAAGGAAAATGCATGAGTTTTAGTTGGTGTAAGTATATCCGTATATGTTTATATATATTTGTGAATGTGTATTTATGTGTATGTAAGGCTGTGCTTGCGCGCTCGTGCAAGGAGGGGTGCCAAGTGTTACCGGGAACCACTTAAGGGTGGTCGTACATATCCAGCTGACACGTGTCAATGACATATGTCAATACTAGTACAGCACGTACCCGTCGAACGTGAGAACGCGTTAGTATCGAAAAAGGTACTTTCTGTCTCTCCCGTATGTATACACGCATTCCCGTAAAACCGTTTCGTACGGCACCAATCTTCCCTCTCTTACCGTTTTTCGAAGGATCACGTTCGTACTTTTAGCTCCGAAGGAGTCCTCGATTTCTTTAGGGATGAAAAAAGAGTGAGGGGGAGAAATTTTAAGACGATTTTTTTTCTTCTTCTCGTTGTAAAACTCATTGGTTATTTTTTAAATGATTATTTAAATTTTATTGCTTCAATCGATATTAATACTGGCACTTGTGTTTTTGTTTATTTTTTATATGTAATATTTTTAGTCAATATTTTTGAAAAAATTATTAAGATTTTATTTATTTATTTATTATACCAGAAAAGAAAAATTTACATAATAATAACAAAAGTTACTACATAGTAAATCCTACAAGAGGTAAACATAATTACCTGTACATAGGCTGGTACATAACTTATTACTAATACTTAAAACTAAGAAAATATAACAAAGATAATAAGATAAGATAATAACTAATATAACTAAGAAAATATAAGTATGATATCAAATATTTTATCATGTTACGAATAATTCTTAAAATAACTTTTTCAATTGAATAGCAAAAATATTTTATAAAAATGAACACACTTGTTACTTTTCGACGAACGTATCGTGTTTGCCATTTTGTTCAAGATTTTTATCCGATATAGAAAAGTCTGAAGAGTTCGCAACGTTTTCGTCGCGGTATAGGATAATATCTAAATGTTTCCTATTTCACTTCCATTGCGTATTTGGCTCTTAAACGTCGTCCATACGTAACGTATGTAGCACCAATTTTTACCCCATCGATCCGGCACGTTTTACAAGGGGTCAATCGCAATGCACGGTTGGTATCCAGTCGGGCATCGAACCGAACGCGTCCAATCAATTAAATTAGCGGTCACGATTGCGGTTGTATTCGTATTTGTTACTTACCGTATCGGTCTAACCGAATGTTTACAGTTTTCATTGATCCTCTACATAATAATATTTCAACGTACGTAACCATGATAAAAATATCATTGTATCTTTCTCTCTTTTCCTTTTTCTTTTTTTTTGTCAGTTTGTTAATTAAGAACATTTTCTTTAATTTGATCGAAAATAATCAACGAATCTTGTTTAAACAATAGGGATCCTTGGTTAGGACGAACGATTAAAAAGAACAAAAATAAAAATAAAAAAAAGCAACCACGTAGAACGTGACATAGAAATAGATAACAATAGGCGTTATTCGATGATTAGAAAAGTCAATCTTTGGAAAAGTCGCGATAAAAGGGTACGTCGTCGCGCGATCTCTCGCGACACGATTGGCATAGGACGAAGGTAAGGGTGAAGAGGATGTAAAGAGGGAGGAAGGGTGGCAGTCGGGACTAGTGCGCGTGCGCAAACGGAGGGATTGGTCGTCGTGCCGCCGTGCCGGCCGAGCCCGTGGCCGAGCGTCATCGGCAGTCATCGGCGAACCGCGATTGAACTCTCGTCGGCTCCTTTATAGGGTTACAGAGACAGATAGATAGATAGATAGATAGATATAAAAGGAAAGAAATATTGAAGAAATACGATAGACTGAGAGACAGTTGCAATATATATAAGCAAAAAGAAAGACAAATAAGGGAAATATAAAAAAAAGAGGGAAAATAATAATTGATTTGTTAATTATCATATAGTTCTATTTGTTTTCATTTTTATTACGTATTAGTGCAATACCTAAGATCAGGAGTAACACAATACGAAAGAACAAAATTTGGATGTTTTCGTTTGAAACCAAATTTTTGATAATTATGTTTCGTTGAATAATTTGTATATTTTTTATTTGTTTGGATATTCGATCGGCAACTTACGAAAGATAGGTTACGAAAAAAGTCGCCGGTTTAGTATCGCGTGAATCGTTCTTTCTCTCTCTCTCTCTCTCTTTCTTTCTTTCTCTCTCGTGTGTTTCGTTGTTGGAGAGACTCTTCGCGTAGGTGTGGTGTGTGAAAAAGGATTTTCTGTGACGAAGAACGAGTATCCCCTAACGTCGTCCAAGCAACTACTACGATATATTACCATTGCTGTTACACGACGTTGAGGAGAAGGACGACAAGGACGACAAGGACGACGCTGCTATTGCTGTTGGTGGAGGTGGTGGTGGTGGTGGTGATCGTCGTCGTGGTGCTGCTGCTACTGCTGCTGGTACGACTAATATAGGAGCGTGCACCAAGAAGAGACGTAGTTGTACTAGGAAGGAATTGGACGTTGGCCTTGCATCCGGAGATTGATGAACGTGTAAAGGAGAACACGACGGAGTATATTGGGAAAACGCGTCGCGCGCACCACTCTCGACGAATGGGGTACGTAGTTAGAAATAGTCCTCCCGATCGTCGTTCACCTCTATGCTGTATCTAGCCGATCCTCGTTTAACTCACGTCAATCGTGCTTGCAGACGAACTCTTCGTAACGGAAATAGTTACGATCGATCTTTAGGGGTATGCAATTTTTTACGCGTATCACTTTTATTTTATTTTTATTTCTTCGAACATTCTTTTTTTTGTATTACGTTGTATTACGATAAATTGTGTTTTTATTCGTTCTCTCGTAAATTTTTATTTTTCTCTTTTTTTTTCTTCAACAAAATGTTATCGCGTTATATACTACTACTATTACTTTCACTCGTTGAATTGAATATTAATATTGTTTGCATCGTCGTGTAATTAATATTTCTCCATCAGTTTATTATCAATTTATATATAGACAATATTTTATATTTATTTATAGCGGAAAGAGAGAGAGAGAGAAAGAGAGAAAGTGTGTGCGCGCGTGTTATAAATTTTAATAATGATTACGGATATATTCGAATATAGTCTCTCTTATTATTTTTCTCTCTCTCTCTCTTTTTTCCTTTTTTTCCTCTTTGTTTTTTTCACTCGTTCATTCGTTAACGCGCGTTTTTGCTCTCGCTAATTTCATGCATCTGAGGAAACGAGATGAAATTCACTGGATGCAAGCGTAAATCGAAGAGGAATGCGGGACCCTGTAAAAGATTCGATCCGAGCGTTTTCTTCTATTGCTTCTCGCATTCTAGGTGCTCACGATTTATCCCGTTCTGTATCGTTCAACGGCATATATATTAATCTTTTATCGTCCTGATCGATAATCGAACCACTTGATTGCGTTCACGCATTACGAAACGCCGATTTCGCTAAAGTTTTTTTCGAATGTGTTTTTACAATTTTTCTTTTTTGTTTATTTTTTTTTTTACAAAACGAGATCGAACGAGATGAAGAGAAAGAGAGAGATCTCGTCTCGTCGAAATTGAATTAAACTACACTAGTTTCACGAAATACACGCTCTAGGTTGTGGTATTGGCGTGGCCAATACAGTTTGTAATATATTGCCATCGCAATATGGTGTCTCTCAAAAGTTGAACGGGGGTTTGCGGTCGCAGTTACATTACTCCATTAGATCTTGCCCTCTCGCTCTCTCTCTCACAGACACACACACACTCACACTCTCTCTCTCTGCCTCTCTCTTTCACTTACTCTTTGTATCTGTCTCATTCGCTTGTTCGTACACTGTACAACATGCTAGTCTCGAGCCCATTCGTTGGCTCGGGTTTGTTGGCTATCGAATGAACGCTACGAATTTCACGAGATGGAACAAGAAAGGTGGGAAGAAGAAAGCTTCCACCATTTAAATGGGTTTAAAATCGCTAATTTCAACGTAGTGGCGACTATGTATTTATAGTATATATAATATATACGATATGTGTGTATACATACATACATACGTATATTCGTGCTGACGCGTCCTACCGTGAAAAAAAAAAATTGCAAAAGAAAAAACAAAACAGGAAACTCGATTTTGAAAAGCACCAACAAAAATGGAGCGATGAAGGTACCGACGGAAGGTTTTTTTCTTCCTACCTACGTGCATCGTTGAGCAAAGATGAAGGAGAACATATAAAAAAAATATATAAAAGAGAGGAAGACTAAGGAGAAACGAAAAAATGACTTGCCGAGTTTCCGATGATATATTGGTTACCGGCAAGTATGCACGCGCGCGGACGTGCGTTTGTGTGGGTGGCTTGTGTATAGGTCTCTCTGTTTCTATGTATATACACTGTGAACGCAGTAACGGAGATTCTTTCGATTCGGAGCTTCATTTTTTCAAGTAATTTTTATAAAAGCTCTTTGAAAGGACCGTTTCGAGGCACATTGAGGAGATTATGAATAGGTACGATTTCTAAATGCGCGCGCGCGCACGCGCTCGTGCGAATATGAGGACAACCGAAGAAGGATCGTTGCCGTTTTCTTTCTCTTTCTCTTCCTATTTTTCTCTCTCTCTCTTTCTCTTTATTTATGCCTCCATTATTACAGTTAGAAATATTTTATTGCGCATTATTCGACGCCGTATTTTATCGAAAGTTTATCGAATCCTCATCGTTGTGTTGTTGTTGTGTCGTTATCATCATAGTTTAACTTTAAAATTTATCACACCCACACACGTGTTTATCTGTTTCCTTTTTTATACACATTATTTACATTGGTGCCTTATAAACAGCACATTTTAGCACATTTACATCAACGACGATCGATGTTCTTCTTAGGCGAATGAGAAATACATTTTCACGGAACGCAATAGGTATATGTGGGTATATATTTAAACGTGATAGGATATAAATATACGTGTAGATTTATTGTACGAAATATTCGTTCGACTTTTCTTTCTTCCCTTCTTTTTTCTTTTTTTCTGTAAAACTTTATTCCCTCTATCTCAGTCTCCTATTCACTTTTTTTTACTTGATTTCATCTTACCAGGTAGGAGGCATCGATCATAGGAAAAAAGGGTTGCTTTACAAATTCTCCGAAGAAGGTCATAATCGTGTCTGAAAATTATTATGATCGTCAGACACGTGATTCCGACGTTTTCCTTTATAGCCGCGATAAATCTATTGCCTTTTTTTCGGCGAATCGTTTCTAAAACTCGGCCAAGTTACAGATAGAAACGCGATAACGTCGAAATGCGGATATCGATGTAGATGAGAGGAACTAGTCTCTCTTTCTCAAACTTACTCGACTATTATACGAATGGTAATGCGATTACTAATCGAAAGAAATTTTCCGACGCTCAATTCTCAATTATTTCATCCAAGAAATTAATCGTCTCGAGCGAACATAATTAGCAGAACTCTAGTCTAATAATAAGAATCCACGATATAATTTATGGACAAAAAAAATAGTAAGAAGATTTTTCGCGTATATTTTTTTAATGAGAAAATTTCTAAAACGTTCTTGCAACGAGCAAAGAAAGGTTATACTTTTTATTAGACGTTTAATTAGTATACTACAAAGTCAAAGAATGATATAAATAAGATGAAAGATGAAAGAAATCAATTGGGAAAAGAGTTTATATTTTATTATTATTATATATATATATATAAATTGTTTTTCAATTAAACTATAAATCATCGATCCATCGATGTCGACGGATATCTGTTTGGTACTCTTCTTCGAATACCTTTCTGCTGACGTAAATTCAATAACAGCGACTCTCCCACTCTCTCTTTCTCTTTCTCTTTTACTGTTCGCGACGTACATTGAATCGAAGGTAAATTAACGCAACGCGTTAACGATCGATATGCGGATATTCGTCGCTAATTGTGTGTATACTCCCCGACCGCCGTTGTAATTTTAATTATATGTCAATGATAGATGCATTTATTAAATTAACTGACAAATTGATCCGGCGAACTTGTTCGCGAAATACACTACCGTTATAGTACTAATAGTAGCCGATAGCGTATGAGCACGTTGGTCGATTGGTAACGATGTCATCATTAACGTTTCTAATGAAAGAGGGTGAATTGTTAAATACAGATATGTTTGAGAGTAAGGGGGTGAGAAAGAGAGAGGTAGACAGATAGGTAGGTAGGTACCTGCTAAGTCGGAAGAAGTATGAAGATGACGATGAGACGAGAGTTGGAAGCTTTGAGAGACTTGGAAATCCAAAGATGGAAGGAGTGAGAGAGAGAGAGAGAGTACAGTGAAGTGGTACCTTGGTATAGTCTTGAAGTAGCAAAGAAGAGTTACGAGTATGAAAGAAGGAGAAATAAGAGAGAGAAGGTAACAGAAAAGATAGAATAAGACTTGAGAGACGCCACTACTTCCTGGACCTTCCTTAGATACCTTTCTTCGTTTACCCTTTTCTTACCTTCTTCTTTCTCTCTTTTTATTTTGTGTCTTCGTTCTTTCTTCGTCTTCTCATAAGCAACCTTCTTCAACACTTACCAGCTATCCTGCGGGAAAGTAGAAGGAGCTTTGACGTCTGCACCAAGCAAGTTCTCTTCGGTTTCTCTCTGACATTGCTTTGCTCCGTGGGAGACCAGAAATCTCATAAAAAAAAATCGCATAGACTTAGAATGTTTCGACTTGTTTTCTTTCTTTCTTTCTTTCTTTTATTTTCTTTTATATTTTATTTTTCTTGGTTTCTTTATTTCTTTCTTTTCTTCAACCCCGTCTACTACAGTAGGGGAATATACACATAGAATGGAACCTTATGGAGACTCTTTTATATGGTTGTTCTACTGAAAGCAACTCGATAGATTAAGCTAATTTAACGAGTTAGTATTATTCTTGTAATTTTATTTTCTTCTTTCGTGCGGGAAAGTACGAATGGAGAAAGAGAAAACGATCAAGGTAAATTTGTAATCTCGCAAAATTTGATGTGGAAAATTGAAAATTTGTGCTCTCGTTGCGTTTATGTGTGTCGATTGTGCGTTTCCGTGTGGGATTTTGGGTTTGCCAAGGGAAAACTCTACTCGGACGAACGAACGTCAACGAAGTCACGTGCGACGAACCGAAGTGTATACATTCGAAACGACTTTCAACGGATTCTATCCGGCGCCGTTCTAACCACGCCGTGTTCCAAAAACACGATTCGACGTCGATTCCAAAGATAGAATCTTTTGGCTCCGCTTTGCGTACCGCAGACTCATTTTTGTCCTTCTCTTTTTCTCTCTCCCTCTTTTTCTCTTTCTTGCTTTCTTTCTTTCTAGTTCGTTCTCTCGCTCGTTATCGATCCTCCGCGGTGAAATTCGCGAACTCCCTCAAGCTATTCCTTTCAGTAAATTCGATGTCAATACGTTTTAGCCTGAGATTATGCGGCGAGCTTGATTAAAATCGAACGAATGTAAGTGCACCGTGCAAGGGATAGCGTGTTCTACCATTTCTGCAAATTTTAACAAAAGGATTTCGATTTGGGTCGAACTAATCGCGAAAATGACGAATTATTTTAGAAGGATTGGCAAAATTTAACTTTTAAATTTCATATCTATTTTGAGTTACATGTAGAGCTAATTTTTCAATAAGAACCGAAAATAATTCAAATCGGTGGAATTAAATGCACCGTGAAATGTGTTATACAGCGTGTATTTTACAATTTTTAGAAATTCGAACGAAAATATATTTTGATTCTGATTTAATTAATTCGATGAAAATGACAAATTATCATCGATCAATTGATCATCGAGGATCAACGAAATTCAACTTAAAAAATATCACATAAATTGGGGATTATAGGGAAAGCCAATTTTTCGGTTGTACGATTTTACACGGCTTGTTGGCAAATATCGAACGGCATTAAGGATCCGCAGTTTACATCGTAATTTCTATGTGCTATGGACTGAATGGAAGAGAGAAAGAGAGAAAAGTGGTAAGGGGTAGGGGTAGAAGTATAGGAAGGTGGAGGGTAAAGGGTAATATACAATTTGTACTGCTAGCGCGTCTATATTTGCAAACGTCGGTAATCCGGCCCGTAATCGAGATTTATATCGTGCCGATCGGAATTACACTCACGGATAATACTTGCTTATACCATCGCATCTTGTTACCGGCCGCGTTATCCCGAATTGACCTGACCTCAAAACCGGCTCTGTAAAATTCGATTTACCTTTATGCATTTATCGGTTAAATGTGTATCGTTGTATAGATATTATTAAGTACTTTGCGATTGCGATTTCTACGTTTCCATTATGATTGTAACAAGAAAGATATATATAAAGGAAAGTATTTGAAAAAATAAAGCTTATAATTGACTTTACTCATACATGAATCGTGGATCGCAACCTTGGTATTAGTCAAGTCATTCAAATGTACGAATTATTACGATTGATAATCGGGAACGCGTTTGCGGAGAAATTAATGTGGCGAACGCAGCACGATATAATGCGTGCGTAAGACAAATACACGATCTACCTCTAGATATCCTGTTTAACCTACATTCGGCATTTCACGAGTACATCGCCGGTGGGAACGAACGGTGCCAAGCCCATGCAAATGCATAGGTAGTGCGGACTAATGACGTAAGTTGCATCGCGAATCCTACTGCATACTATGTGTTTATAGGTGTATTGTGTGCATACGTGTTTCGAGTAATGCTTGCGTATCACCGAGACACATCTTTCTCGATCCTTTGTTTTCCTCTCATCGTGACGGATTTCGAGCAAGCTTCTAAAGGAAGATCGTTTGAGAATCTTGCATCAGTATATCGACGTTGCTAAATTATCTGGAACGCAATCCTCGTTTATCGAGTTTTTAGATTCATTCCTAATTAACTAAGTGAACATTTTTCATTAATAAAATTTATAAGAGTTAAAAATGATTATCTATCTTAACGTCAATTTATTTATTCGATTAATACCATTTATATTTCAGTCTATATAAATAATATAATAGCAATGTTCTATAAATTATGAAAACTAATCCATATATCGTCAATAGCTATTACGTGAAACGTACGAATACATAAATGATTTATCTCGTTGAATCTATTTGAGTCAATCATATTATAAGCGAATATACATCACATCAATCATTATCGATAAGTATGATTATACGCATATTACCACTTACTTCACTATCTTTCTTTCTTATCTTCTCATTTCTTTTTCCCCCTAAAAAGGGAAATAGCCCCAAAACAGGGGAGAACGACAAACGAGCTTTTTATATACTTTCTTCGAATAACGATCTCTTTTCAATGATTTAACGAAGACGTTGTTGTTTAAGATTGTGTTTAATGATAAAAATAGAAAAGAGCAAATCAAGAAATGATACAAAACGAACAAATGTATTCGATATAACGGAAATAGGAAGCTAACCGATTATTCTGGCACGTTGAAGGTAAACGTAATGTAAATCGGTATATTCATCAAATGCCATAAATCCTCTCTATCCGCCAATTACGTAGGTAATCTGTAAATCCAAAATGTATTATTCTGTGTGCGCGCGCGCGTGTATGTGTGCGTTCGTGCATTCGTGCGTGCGTTTATGTTCCTATATGCGCCCTCCCCCTTTTCCCCATCCCTTTTTCTATTCGTGTACATCCAGGATATTGTTACGTATGCGAACGTGTTTACTTATGCTCGATATAGAGGCTTATCGTGCCAGTAGATTCTGACCCTTTGACCCGAAAGGATCGTCCATTGAAACGTCAAATCAATTCCGTTCAACGCCCGGTTCTGCTTTCGTCTGGTTGCACGACTACGACACTCGATACGCGAGCACTTTTCAAAACTTGATTTTCTACCATTCGTTCATCGATCAAATATACGCAATTTATTCGTAGGTACTAGTTTTGATTTTTATTTTTAAGTGTTTTTCTCTCTCTCTCTTTCTCTCTTCTTCTTTATCTATCTACCTATCTATCTATCTATCTATCTATCTATCTATCTATCTATCTATCTATCTATCTATCTATCTATCTATCTATCTATCTATCTATCTATCTATCTATCTATTTTCCAAATTAGACGTTTTTTAAAGTTAATCTCGAGTTCGCGATATTTTGATTAATTATTAACGATCATGAATAAATAATAAATCCAATGGAGAATATAAATTGAATGTGATACGATTCGAAAAGAGTTTTAACGATAACTCACTAATCAAACATTCATGCGTCTTTAGTCATTCAGGTCGAATCGAACATTTTATCGTATCTATCTAACTCGTTTTCTTAATACTTGTCTTTTTTATTCTAATTGTAAGATAAAACGAAAGATGATTTAATAATAATTAATACAGATATTTATGATGCATGTATAAGAGCCAATTATTTTTTCATAATAAATTCTCTTACAAATTTATTTAGGGAAAAGTATGACAAAGCCGTAAAAATTATATTTAACAAAATTGAATATTAGCTGCACGAACGATATAATAAAATAAAAGTTTCAATTAAGTTTATCCACGGTATGGAAAACAAACAATCAGTTTTGTTCTTCTTTTTATATAGAACATGTTATTTCGTTTGTATTAAAGGGTGCTAATTATTTCGTAAAAACACGTGTATCTTTAAAAAGGTTCTATTGCGAATATAGAGATAAAAAGATATTTACAGTACTTGTGTGCAAGTATGCGAATATTACGACTGTTATACTATCGGTCATCTGGTTCAACTGAATAACGAGATACACTGTTATAGATACGCATCCAATAGATAGACTGTTCTTTTCTAAATTTACTGTGTATTTCGCGAATCATTTTAATTGGCATGATAGTTAACGTTTGTACGTTTATTCGCATGTTTACGTGTTTATACGACTAATATGCTTCGGTTATTTCAAGTTAAATTCTCTACTACTCTTTGGTAGACTATGAAGCAAAACAGAAAGCTTAAAGTGAAGCAAATGCTGAAATTGCTTTTATTGTAAGCATAAACTGATGAGTTAAATTATGGTATTAAAAGGAAATACGCATGTATGTATTATTAACTTGAATGTAAGCAAACATTACCTTTTACCATATTCGGTTTGGCCTGACACTGATACGTGGAATGGACGGTTAAAATGTCGTCTGGCTGAAAACGTCATCTGTTCCCCTTGTCCAAAGTGAGAAACACTAACGTGGAAATATCTTTAGTGTGTTGCGACTCGAGCTTGTCTCTTGTCTCGAAAATATACGTCAGGGAAAGTGCTATGTTAGGGAATGATGAAAATTCAAGTTTCCCATATGCGTGTCTTGTCAACGCCTTGTAACAACTCGACGTATTATATGTATGTATGCATATAAATAATTCGTCTTTTTGCTTCTTTCTTTTTAATATCTTTATGTTACACTATCCTTGCCATCCTTCCTCTTCTACTATTGCAACCAGTACTAACATTATTATCATTATTATTGTAACATTCCTTCTTCTTTACAGGAACCCTTCCTATTTCCACTTAAAATTTTCTTGCCTCTTGCAAATCCTTTTCTAACACCCCCGCCTGCCCCCTCCCCCCACTAAATCCCTAAACAAACTCCACCATTTACTTAGTTTTCCTTTTTCCAAAATCCTCAGAGAAACATTCAAACTTTCGACCTAACAACACTTCCAACATAAGAGTATATTTCAACATATAAATTTCAAAGTTATTTACCGTTTCAGAAACAAACTCATATAGAATTCTTGGTACTCTCTGAACATGCCATGTAACACACTTTATTTTCCTTCTATTTTTTCTTTTCTCCTTTATTTCTTACGTTATCAACACGATTGGTATATCAGAGGAAACGCGATAAAGTATGATGGTAATAATGGTAATAATGATGATAACGAAATCTCTGGGTCCAACTATAGATTCTACTTCGTATGCAAAGTTGGTAATACGCATACGCAAGTTCGTGCGTAGAAGGGAGAGAACCCTTTTAAGATTCGATGTTAGATCCACAGGAGAGTAGAATCTTACTGTGAACAGGGAAGAGAGATATAGATAGAGAGAGAGAGAGAGAGAGAGAGAGAGAGAGAGAGAGAGATTTGACATCGCAAGACTTACCAAACTCGTACGATCCGAGTCTCGTGACTTCAATTAGCTCTTCCCTCTGTCGTCAAAGACATCGAGAGAGTAAGACGGATCATACGTTGAACTATACTACTACTTCTATATTACGAGAGGACGTCAAGAGTAAGATACGTCAAGAGAGAGCTCTTTACGTTTCTTCAGCTTTTACGATTGATATTATTCATAAATATTATATCTTTAAAGGATGTTTTAGAATAATTAATTTTAATTCTCAAATGTGATCGTGCATTTATTGTATAAATACCTTGTTTTAATAAAATTTTGTTCTAATATGACTTCGTTCATATAATATCGAAATCAAAGATACAAGGATTGATAATTTATTTTTTTTTTTAAATTTAATGACTGCAAATTAGTGAAATATTATATTTTGGAAATTTATTTGAAAATTTTAAAAAACAAAATTATATATTATATTGAAATTTATGTTAATTACAGTTTTATTAATATGCAAAATTATTTTACAAAATAATGTTTAATACTACTTAAGTAGAAATAATTATTCCGATACACATTTCGAGTATATATTACATATTACATATTATATATCATGTACATATATAATACATACATATATGTATACAAGTACAATAGTATCGAATTAAACGGGAGATACGATCAAAGTCAAGCTTTCTCAAACATGATCACGGATCGGGTCAGACATAGTGGTTCTATCATACGAAAGATCATCGCGTTGTGACTTTTGGTTTACATTACAGATAGCTCACGTAGCAAAGGATCTATGAAAGATGATGTATGCATTCACGTTGATATATAGAAATATCGATGGTTACTATTATAATTGAAGTGTCTATTGTTCTGTAAAAAAGAACAAACATATTATAATATTCTTTTTTTACGTGATTAGATCGTGAATGAGAGAAAGAAAAAGAAAACGTATACTATAATAAATAATAAAACTATATCTTTATATATAAAAATTTAGTGTGTCACATTTTAATTTCCAATGAGCTTCAAAACTACTGAACCGATCTTAATGAAATTTTTTTTTATTTTGTATGATTTTTTCCAATTCAGAATATAGGACAGTTTTTATTGCGATTATTTTTTATTTTTTATTGCTAATTTAAGGATTTATTATTTAGAGGTTATCTAGGTCTCTAGGTTCTATAAGTTTTCAGTAGATGGCGCTGTATTACAATTCAATTATTTCGATATATTCACGTCATACGTTTTTTTTTTTCAGATTTTCATATAACATATTTAATCTTGCTTTTTATATTTTTTCGTGTGTTATTATTTTAAGAACTCCATTCTAATTATGGTATTATTTTGTGTGTTGTTATTTATATATTATATATTATATATATTAAGAATTTTATGTCGTTTTATGCTTAATTTGAAGTCTCAGATATTATTAGTGAATATTGATTTGACTTTATTAAATAGTTTAGAATTATATTAAATCAACGTTTTATAACAAAGCCGCAGCAACGCGTGGCCGGAGTATTTTAGTATATATAGATATATATAATTTTTTGTTTAGTTAGAAGTTTCACGTGATGTGTTTACATTATGGTTTATATACGAATTCTCTTGTAAGTAGTTTGAAACAAGAACTGTGCGAATATTAATTGATTGTATGTTCCTGCCAATTTTTTCGTTTTCCTTGTCAATTTTTTAATTTATACAAAAAAATAATTTTTTGTTTCATTACATCTATTGTAGAGACTTTTAAGAATATGTATAAATTCATCGTTTCTAAAACATTAGTTAATAAACTATAATTTCACATCATTTTATTTCAAATTGATAGGTGTACGAATACTTTCTACACCCATTGTATATATACAATATATATATATATATATAAATTATAGAAACTATATTTAATTTATCCTTCATACGAAATTTTAAAAAAATTTTTCTTTATTTTTTCTCAACGTTGAAAATTGTAAGCGTTTAAAGACATAAATTCAAGAGATGAAAAGAGAGAAAGAGAGAGCGAGAGAGAGCAAGATAAAGAAGATTCATGCTAGTTGAAAATCTTGGATGTATATACTCGAGATGCTCGCTAGGGATATACAATATTAGTCTTTAAATTATTATTACAACGTAGCTACATGTAAGAGAATGAGAGAAAGTGGTCTCCGTTGTTAACGGCTTCCACTAACGTCTCTCTCTTTCTCACACATACACATGCATACACACATATTCTCGTTGGAGCATTATCACAGGCAGAATATATCTCTCGTCGTAGTTGTAGTCATAGTCGTCGTCGTTGTCGTTGTCGAGTTCGTTGAATTTTTTAATCCTATCGACGTGGCCCGGACGCCGTACCGGTTCAACTGAAAACCCTGTGCTTTCGCGCGCTCGTGAGCTCACGTATTTGCACGAAAACGCTCACGGCCATTAATCTTTCCACGTATGCGCTACACGCGAAGATCATATCTCCCGATAGTTAATCGAATGCAATGCATTCCAAAGAGAGAGAAAGAGGGAGAGAGAGAGGTTCCTCCTCTATGTCGTCGAAATTGTTTTGTTCGGATTATAGAGCATCGGCGTTTAATTCAATTACAAGACCAACCATTTAAAACGTTTCTACTTTTCAAACCTTACTCTCTACATATATACATATACCTATATATGTTGAATACAGTTAAATCTTGTATAGCCAGTAATTTGGTTTACGATTGAGGGGGTGGGGTGGGGACGGGTTCGCAAGAAATGCAAGAAAAATATTTTCATTTGATAAACGAGCAGCAACGATGTCTTGCGATACGAGCCAATTACAAAATAACGTTTTGTCGTATTTTGCCAACTGTGTATTTGTACTAATAAATAAAGTGCCGATTAATTTGTTCCATTTTTTACTTACGTCATTATTTTGTATTTTATATCATTATATTTATATATGAATAATAATAATAATAATAATAATAATAATAATAATAATAATAATTGTGGTAATAATAATTGAAATATAAGTACTTTCCATTACTAATACATTTTTGGAAGGGATTATTTTTTCTAACAGAATTACTATTTTGTAGACGCATTTATTCGAAATATTATTGTAACGAAATCATTGTCGAATATTTTATCATTGTATTTATAAGTAAAATTTTGTTTAATAGTATTCTTGTATAATGATCGTTCGATAAATTCACGGATACTCGAGAGATGTAACTTTTCTCTTTCTCTTTCTCTCTTTGTATGAAATGTAGTGAGAAATTCATTGGAACGGATCTTTGGACGAGATACTCGTTCGATGAAAAGCGCTTTCGAGAGCGCTAAACGCTTTAGGATGCGCAAAGGGGGAAATGCCATGAAATCGAGCAAGAGGGTTCACTCTGCTGTCAGGGACGAATACAAAAATATGTGCTTAAGCCCTCAATCGGCCGGGGTTGCGTCGCGATTTACATGAGAAGACAAAAACCTGCTTTCGAGGCGCCTCTTCTCTCTATTTCTCTCTATTTCTCTCTCTTTCTCTCTTTCTCTATCTGTCTATCTATCTATCTCTGTTTCTCTCTTTCTCTTTCTCTTTATTTCCTTCGTCTCGCTATACCGTACACATTTAGCCTATACAGCGAGAGTGCGAACACGGCGGAAGGAAAAGCTGGCTCAGCGGGACTTCCCGTCTAGTGCTTTGCATTTTACAATGGCAAAGATATTATGTAAAGCATCCGTGCACACACGTACCCCCTGTCTTACGCATACTTTCTTCTCTCTTCTATTTCCTCTTCTATTTTCTTCTCTCTCTCCTCTCTCTCTCTCTCTATCTCTCTTTCTCTTTTTTCTTTTTCTCACACGTATACACATTCTTTTACCTACTATGCTTCTGTGCGGTATTCCCCAGGTGAGCATACGTATGCCACTACGATCGTTCCACTCTCTCTTCTCTCTCTCTCTCTCTCTCTCTGTCTGTCTCTTTCTCTATCCCTATCTCTATCTTTATCTTTCGCATTTCTCTATTTCTCCTCTATCTCTTTCTTATGACTACATATGTACGACTTGGAGACGAAGAAAGAAAGAGAGAAAAAGTTAGCTACTTCTTTCTTGATCGTACGTGCCGCGAACGCGAGCACCTGTATCCTCGCTTGTTCGAGCATCTAAACTGTTTTTTTTTTTTTTTTTTCATTCCTTCCTTTATTCCGCTTCTTTATCGTAGCCTCACTTATCTCGCACGATTCCTTCGACTCCTGTTTGCGCGCAAAGTGTTTACGTACGTAAACTCTGTATGTATGCATGCATATATGTATATATGTATTCTATATACATATAGTATATATATATAAATGTATATATATACTTTAGATACGATCGTATTCACATCTTCTTGTTTTCCAGTTTTCTACTTGAACACTCTCTTTCTTTCTTTTTTAGTAAATTTCAAATCATGCATAAATTCTACCCCTCTTTTTTTTCAATTAATAATTTCCTATGTTAAGAATAAAGATACTTTATACATGCGAATTTTCAGTAGAACGAATGTTTTATGTTTTACTATCGTCAGTCGTATTTTCTCAAAGATTCGCATATTCGTGAAACCGTATTAACTTTACGTCAATGTGATACCGAATTGTACTGAAAAATTATATCTCAAACAACAGTTTATCAAGAAATATCATAAAAATCAATATTAACGAAAAGTTATTATAAGTTAATGTGTTTTATCGTAATAAAATTTGATACAATCTGTTGAAAATAGTCGTCGTTGATAAATCGTTCAACTTAGGTCAACTATAGTTGTCATTTAGGGTTAATTTTCCGGTAATATAATATTTTTATCGTTAATTAACAATTTTACATTTCAACGTATAAAGAGATACGTACCGATAAATGAAAATTATGAATAGAACTGTAATAATTATATTTATTTTTCTTATTCTTCTAATAATATAATAATATCGTTAGTTTTATTCTTTGAAATATTCGTATATCTCTTCTACTAGGTGGAAGGGTAGGCGTATTAATTTGCTGAGAAATTTTCGACGCGTGGCATGCGTGCGAAGCAGAACCATCGGCGTTGGTTATCCTACGAGGTATTGTCTTTGGTGAATTACATTCCGCAAATACCGTCAGGATCGGTGGCGGTCGTGCGAGCCACCTATGCCGCGATATCTCGCGGCTCGCATTGAGAACGCACGTTACGTGAAACCCGTATATGCGATGCGTTCTAACAACGTCCCATGACGATTCTCGTTTAAGAGAGGTACTGAAATCATTTGGTTATACTATCGAATTCGAACACTTCAGCAGTCTCCTCAACGGATTCCATCGGTCGTTGTCGTCGTCCAACCGATAACGGTATTTTACGGTACGAAAGTACGAATCGTTATAATTACTTATTATACGATTTATTTGTAATTTGATTTTTCTTTTTTTTTTATATTATTCATTTCTTTCTTCTTTTTGGTTTAGTTGATTTTTTTGGGTGTGTTTTTTTTCCAGCAAATTTCATTAATCAACGAAAAACATATTTTTTTTCTCTCTTCAAGGCAGTCAAGATGCAGGATGAAGAAGATTAAATTACAAAATTTTTATTGATACTCGATACGTATTTTTCTGTATAAAAGTATTTCGATGTTATATCCCAGTTTTATATACATTTTTATTCGTTTATTTCAACTGAAATTCGATTATTTCGACGTTAATGCTCGATTACGAATGCTCCTCGATTTTACGAAATTTAATATTCCTTTTGGCATGTATGTGAGAGAAAGAGAGAGAGAGAGAAAGTGAGAGTAAGAGAGAGAATTTTGAATTGATCGTAACAAGATACGTAATTGACACTTTAAAATCCCCCTCTTTTATTTTATTTTTCATCATGTCGAAGAAGAGAATTTCTCGATGAATTTCTATGAGAGTGTTGAATGTGTTCAATGGAAAAGCCATGGGTGGCCCTACCTCTATATTGGTTATTTCTCTTATTCGATACCGATCGATCGTTGTGGTAGAGGGTAAATTTATGAGACAATCCTTAATTACGCTCGGCCTAGAATCGGAGTAATCCACTTTGGAAAAGGAACGATCTTAGTGATGTAGAAACTGATTCTCGTATCTACGATCGAGCCTAGTTTATTATTCCTCGATAAAGCGGCGTACTTTCTTGATCTTATTCTATTTTTTACATTTTATCTTTACGTGCTAAAGTTTCTTACGTGTATTTGATATTTCATCGATTTATGTTAGCAATTGCAGCGACTGAAAAAGTTACTGAAAATGAAAGAGTGCAAGTAATATATATTTTTTAAAAATATGATATATAAATGCATAATTATCAACTAGAAATATTATATTTATGTGACAAAGTGGTAAAACTGAACTCTCATAATGCGTTGTCACCTGATAATAGCTTCTTACATAATTTTATCTACTTACGTAAATTCCTTTTCTTTTTAAAAGCAAAATTGTAGAAATTAAAAAAAAAAATATATATATATATATATATATATATATATATTTATTTATTTGAAGCACAAAATGAACATAAGATAACATTTTAAACATCGTTAACAAAATCTCAATACGCTTCTATACGTTCTATGCGCTTTTTTTAACGTGTTAGAAAACGCACCATAAATAAAGTTCACCGATCCAAAAGAGAAAATACTAATAAAAAAAACAAAAAAGAAGAAAAAGTCAATACAAGTTTAAACAAAACAAAAAAAATATTTATCTCACATATTTGTACAGAACAAAAAACAGTTTAAAATTCATGAAAAAAGAAAAAAAGAATAAAAGAAAAAAAAACTAAAATAAATTTTATTCTTGGTCATTTTTCATTTTAATTTTTAATACGTGTTATTTTACAGCTCTAGTGATATTTCGATTGGGTACGTTCGACGTATAGGGCTAACATACATAAAATACATTCTCTGTCCGCGTATAAAAAGTTCGCATAAATCGAGGTACAGTTGTATATGTGTTTAGATAAAAGTATAACAAAAAAAAAACATACACACACGCACAAAGATAGTAATAAAAATTTATGCGAAAGAGAGAAGAGAGAAACGATGAAAAAAAAAACGTTAACTCGAAACGTGAATCGGTCACATTTTCGTTAGCTATACTTAAGGTTTTTCCTTGCTTGATCTTCTGATAATAGCCAAGAACGCGTAATGTTCGGGTCATTCAGCTGCATAAAAGCTCAACTATACAAGGAAAAGCTTCGTCTCTAAGTTTCGAAAAGAGTATAAAAAAGTAAACGTATACTTTTATACCAATGTAGCTTAACGATTCTAGCTTGCTGTTAAAGCTCTCGTTCGGTTAAATATCTTCGTAGCATACTTTCGTGCGATCTAAGCTTCAAGGCAACGACTTATAGCGTTCCATTCGGTTCACGAACGAGCTGGCCAACGTGCACTCCATTCATCTAAGTTTCAATTTCTTCGGAAACGAGGAAGTGAATTCTCGTCTTGGCTTTTCCATCGAAGCCTTTTCTCGAAAGAGAACTTAATACTTTATAGACGAATTCCTTGTTTTTTATTTTTCGTATTTTTAAATAAAATTTATATATTATATGTATATATATATAAATATATGTAACTTATATTGCTTAACATTTTAGAAAAAAAGTTCAAATTATTAATTATTATTTCATAAAAAGTATCTACTGTTGTATACGAAAGTATTTACAACAGAAAGAATACTTTTTTCAAACCTAATATGTCTCATTAAAAATTTGTTTGACGAACGATAAACTCGGATTAGCATAAATGTTAATTAGTTACTTTAGATTGAATATAGACGATATATTGTATATACAATGTTATCATTTAAACTTCGGATTAATATTAAACTTATAATTATTTTGTTGATAAAAAATAATCAATAAAATGTGAACGAATGAAAACGATAATTTAATATACCAATTGTAAATATAATTATTTGCAAAATTTATTCGAGCGAGGGATTATTTTATACATATTAAAATTATTCGAATAAAAAGAGTAACATTACGGATAGTCCTCTTTTTTTTTTTTTGAGGAAAATCTCGTTCGATAATTTTGTTGAATATTTGTACATTGGATTGTTTTTAATTATTTATTAGTTAAAAAGTATTTCTTTTATTTACAATTTCGTGTTTAATATCCTTTTTAATGTTTACATTTGGTTTACGCCCGCGTGTCTTATTTTTCCTTCGTTCAGTTTGTCTTTGTCTGTCGAGCTGTGAACAATTATGCAAAGAAAATAGCTCAACGATTTCCAAATTTGTGTTGAAATTGATTGAGTTTGATTTCCTACATGATAAATATAAATCAGGTGTAGTAACAGAAGGTATTTAAATTTAAAGTTTGCAAACATGATTTTTCCTGGAAATGAAAAAATAATACTCCCTTTTTTCAATTTATTTTTACACGTAGAATCACCCTCAATCTGATTATAACTCCCGTTCGGACTCATCCTGTATACTTTCATATATATATCCTGTTATATTGTAAATATAAATTGTACCTGGTAGACAATAATCTAATAATATTGTGACGAAAATAATAACACGGAAGAAGACACAAAAAACGGTACGAAAAAAGAAAGGAAGACGACAAAAAAGTATATATCTTTATATATAAAAATTTAGTGTGTCACATTGTTGATTTCCAATGAACTTTAGAACTACTGAACCGATCTTAATGAAATTTGTTATATTTTGTGTGATTTTTTTCAACTTAGTACATAGGATAGTTTTTATCACAATTAATTTTATTTTTTATTGTTAATTTAAAGATTTATTATTTAAAGGTTATTTAAGTCTTTAAGTACTGTAATTTTTTAATAGATGGCGCTGTATTGCAATTCAATTATTTCGATATATTCACATCATACGTTTTATTTTTTCAGATTTACATATGACACAACTAACCTTACTTTTTATATTTTTTCGAGTATTATTATTTTTTGTATTCCATTCTAATTGTAGTATTATTTTGTGTGTTATTATAATGTACTAAATACCTTAGAATTATATTAAATCAACATTTTATAACAAAATCATAGCAACGCGTGGCGGTGCATAGCTAGTATATATATATAAATAAAAATAAGTGGATAAAGTAACATTTTAAATATGTCAAAATTTCGATTAGAAAGAGTTTCCAGTTGTTCCAATTAGTCCGTTTTCGAAGCCGATATGCCGTTTGGTTTTGAACATTCGAATACGGTTCATTTAATCGATGCTCCCTCATCACGACGCGTGGTTTCGTTTCTATACATGTCTCTGTTGGGAAATCCTCAAAAGTATATGCCTATGTATAGGAATATATATATGCATGTATGACCTTAGTCGAATAATAGTCGCTTTGAATGTCATTCAATACCTTTAGGTAATACTCCGTCACGCTAATGCATTTTTAATAACTATGTATATTTCGAGATTCCGAATCGATAGATCGGATCATTTTCCCTGTTTGTGAAGGACGAACGAGTTTAACGTAGAAACGTGCTTTCAATACTTGGCAATGGAAAATCGCGGCTTTTAGTTTCGCAACAGGAATCATCGAAGATATTTCGATAGGCCCCCCGACTGGTCGTCGTCGTTCGTTCGTTCGTTCGTTGGTTCGTTCGTTCGCTCGTTCGGCCAGACGATAAAATTGCTGTTCGGACGCGAGATTTCGTCCGCTCGCGCTCGAATAGATTCGATTACATTCCCGTTGGCAGATTTACAGCGCGCGAGTGCACGGAATTCTCTTGACAAATGAATTTTCGAAACGAGAAATAGAGAAAGAGAGAAAGTGTGCATATGAGAGAGAGAGAGAGAGAGAGAGAGAGAGAGAGAGAGAGGTGGATAGATGGATAGATGGATGGATGGATGGATGGATGGTTGGTTGGATGGATGGATGGATGGATGGATGGATGGATAGATGGATAGGTAGATAGATAGAATTGGCGCAACAAATTAACGACGAATCGTCGATGTGTATTCTTATTTGGTTTACGGTTAATTTCATGGCCCTGGTTCTCTCCTGTCCGTTTTAAACCTCGTTGTGGGTTATTCATACCCGAAACAACCGGGTTATTTCCAGCGAGGCGTTAAAGCGAGAGCAGTACACGGATCGCTCAACCGCGTCATTAGTTTTTCATTTATAATGACCGTATGCACATTGTCTAATTAATTCGGCGAATAGTTAATGATCGATGGATAGTTGGTATAATATATTTACCAATGAACTGCAGATCATAAACGTAATTTCGTATATTCGATACGCTAGTTTAAATATATACGACCTGCATACATTCATGTATACGTAAGAATATTTTTTGTTTTTCATATTAATATAATTATAAGATAGGAGATAGAATTTAATCAATTTGAAAATGCGAGTGCATTTCAAAGAGAGAGAAAAATTAACGAATCAAATTATTTTGTTGTTTTGCGTTTATTTCTTCGAAAATTTTATTATCGTTTTGACGAAATGATAACATTTTCTCGTAAGTATAACCAAACGAAACGTACAAGTTTTTCTATAAGCTTTTTCACGTTAAACGCAAGAAGAAAATTATGTTAGTTAAAGAGAAAGACGTACTCGAATGGTTAGAAAAATACTACATTATTTTGATTCCCGGAGGCGGCACACGTGGTGGTGGTAATAGTGGTCGTGGTCGTGGGAATTTTTAAAACGACTGCACGGTCGTTGCTTTTAGCCACGCTTGTAAGCGGTCGGTTTTAATCTTCGCTGACGTAGTGTTCCACTCATTAGATGCGATTAGAGTTCGCGACTGAGCCACTTTCCTTTGCGTCCTTCTATGCGCTTGCATACATACATAAACGACAAATGCTAAAGTGTAGTACTCGTACTTATATTGGAATTGGTTTCCTTGTAAAACTGACACACAAGTGCACATGCACACACGCATATATACCTATTTAAGAGAACTTAAACACGCGCATTGAAGATTTAAAAGTGTGAGCATCAAACCCAGCATGCGAAAACGCGTCGCCGTTGAGTCAGCTAGTTCTGGTGACAATGAGAATGCACTTTTAATAAATCGTCCCCTTTTCACGGACGATTTCCATTCTCGCGAGCTTTTTCGCGATCGTTTTTTATCTCCTCGTAGTTTTTATCTTTCTTGCTTCTTCGATGTGTCTCTAACACTTTCTCTCTCTCTCTTTCTTTCTTTAGGTATTTTTTGATTTGCTCGAGTTGAGAGATTCGCGTGCCTTTTCTCTCTCTCTCTCTCTCTAGGGAATTTCTAGGAATTTCAAGGAATAAAGCGAAAAGTTCGCGCGATAATACGAGATCAAGGAACATAGGTGATTATTATTATTATAATTGTGCTAGATTTTAATTAATTTCGGCAAAAGGGTCGTCTAACATCCGTGAAATTTATAAAGCTTCCGGAACGGTTAACGCTTCGCGATAAAGATGTCTTTTCCTCTTTCCATCTAATAATAAGCTCTTTCTCTCTTTCTCATTTCATTGTTCAAAACCATGTATTCGGACAAGGGCAGCAGAAGTTATGTACATGGTAGGCATTGTTACTGATACTTCTTACCTTTGGATTAGATACGGCTACGCTTGTCACAAGGCTAGAAACACGGTGTTGCAAAATGGCACTGGTTTATCGTTAATAGTACCGACTACAAACTACCGTTCTTATCAAGATCGGCCTTGCCACGTAGCTTCCTTGCGTAAGCACTGTAGGGGTTGAAGAGAGAGTTAGAGAGAGAGTGAGTAAGGAACTAAGAGGGTGAGAACTCTTGGAATATGCGATTAAACGGTTAACACCGCTATACCATTCGTTGAAACGTTTCTCTCGCGAATTCTCTTCTCGAAAATCGAAATTCGGGTTAAGAATAACGTTGAAATCGTTAATTGCTATTGCTACGAAACAGGAATACTAATGTCGATGATATTAAACGATCGATATAAAGAGTAAGAGAGAGAAGAAGGGGAAAGAAAGAGATAGATAGATTGAACAAAGAAGTGCTTTCCAGGTGGCATCATGAAAAGCTGTAAAATTATCTTCGAAGGCGGTGCTACTATTTACGCTTTCTCGTTTCCTCAATAGAAAGTATCGAATATCGATACTAGCACCATCTCCTTAAAAAAGTGATCCGGTTCTCTCGGTACTTTAAAGCTTCTTGAGTAGGTTTTCGGTAGAGCGCAAATATGTTTCCTATCGCGTTTCTTTCCACCTTATCTCGTACCTACCTATATTTACTTTATTTCTTTTTTTTTCTCTCTTGTTTTTTTGTTTTGTTTTGTTTTTACTTTTTATTTTTTTTCATTCTCTTTTTTATGTCCTTTTTACATAGCACTACATTCCCGATACTTTTCTTTTTTTAACAATATTGTAGCGAATAGTTTTTATTTAGGTTGGTCAAATGAAAATACATGTTTTTCGTAAAATAAAAATTCTCTCGCTTTTCTATCAAATTCAATTAACTGTTCGCGAATTCGCGTACATATATACATACATGTACGAAGATGTCGATGGGAAAAAAAATAGATAAAAAGTAAAAAAGAAAAAAAATAACCTTCTTGAAAAAGAAAATTACAAAAAAAAGAAAGAATGAAATAAATAAATTGTGTATCGTTGATACGAAAGGTTCGCAATTTCCGCGTATACATCGGGAGCAGTGGTAAGAGGATAACAGGGTAGGGGAGGAGAGTAAAGGTTAGGCTGATCTATCGTTTAATTTAAAGATATGATTGATCGAGGACGATGGAAGTAACAGAGTGGCCAATATCGACTAGTCAGCCCACAATATCTCCATCAAGGTGAGAATCTAGAAAGTCGTCAGAGAAAAGGGGTCGGTGTATACGTCGTGGCGCGGATGAAGAAGAATTTTCGGTTAGCGTTCGTCGTTTCTCTCCCCCCTTTCCTTCGAAATTTTTCATCTCTTTTTAACTTTCTTCACATTCAGCAGGTCGCAGTCTAGTGGCAAAGTTCGTGTTTGATGGTGATTAATCTTCCTCGAAAGCATTCTTGACGTGACTATGGCTACTCCGTGTGTATAGTAGTGTACGTTATGAGGGACGGATGGTGCCAGTTCGCTTGAAATCTTTTCGAATCGCAACGATTAGTATACCATGAGAAAGAGAGAAAGAGAGAGCGAAGGAAAAGTAGAAGGAACGAAAAAAAAGAAAAGAAAAGAAAAAAGAAAGAAGAAAAAGAATGTACAATTCGCGTAGGTGGAAGTGGAAGGTGCTCACGTAGAAGTGGGTTGGTTTAAGCACACCTTGCCGAGCGTTTCGAATGCACGTCGTTTATGCTCTCCTTTAGTCGAGACTTCGCACTTGATTATGGGCCGGCGTGCTTATATGCGTTCCTTTGTCGAGCAAAGTGCACTCCTGGGAAGGAAGGAACGTTCGTGATTATATGGAGTGCGCAGCACGTGTATCCACGCAGTAATAACTGCTTGTGTATTACCTCTCCTCTTTTCCCCTATTCTTCTTCATCACCATCAACCAACCAAGAACAACCACCACCACCATCACCACCACCACAATCACCTTCCACCACTTCTTCTCTTACTACTGCCACTCATTCTTCACCATGGTGTAATGTACTTTGATTTATATCCAACTTACCAACGCGATTCTTAGAAGCACGAATTATTTTCGTCCGAGCATATTCTACTTGCCAACTTATTAGTTGGATCGTTATTAACGTTGCTCTAGGATATTTCTTATCTTTTGTCTTTAATTAAAACTTTGAAAGAGGACGATATCAAGAGAAAAAGAAGGAAAGTATATATGTATATATATATATATATATATAACAGAGAAAGTCTGAATATATCATCCGTTGTCTTTAAAAATAATTTTAAAATAGTAATTTAGCGATAGGAAACATTCGAGATACGAGGAAACCTTCATGTAATTTTGTTCAAGTTTAAAAGCACGCTGTTTGCTTTCAGATATGGCATATAATAAATATATATATACGTATACGCGAGAGAGGGACAAGTACTACCTACCCTACTACCAAAGTATATACTACCCACCCATGCTTCGTGACAATCGTGATAAACTTGTAGCCTTGCTTGATATAGATATACTCGGGTAACACAGGTACCGATTGTTCGATTGCGATATCATTTACATAAAACAAACCCGTGCCCCCGATGTTTTAACAAAAATAATAGAAATTTTTATTGGTTTTAGATTATTCTGATTGATGTATGTTTAAGTAAAATTGTTTTTTATTTATCTAAATCTTTTATTTCTCTTTTTTTTTCTTTTACTTGTTTATCTATCTTGCGTTAGAAAAGTCCATTATCTTGAAACAGATGACGAGTAAACGTTCGTGTAATGAAATCTTCGCAGTGATTTTACGAGGGAAGTTTCATGAACTGGAATAGAAGAAAAAGAAAGAAAGAAAGAAAGAGAGAGACAGTAAGTGGGTTGAACCGACCTTTCTTCTACTCTCTCTCTCTCTCTTTCTCTCTCTCTCTCTCTTTTTCTTCCTGTCTTTCTTTAGTCCTCGTAGCAAGCTTCGTTTGTATAAGCGTCGTTCCTGGCCGTCGGTTTTCAAGATTGCGGAAGGAGGCGAACTGAGCTACCGAGAGTGCTTGAAAATTAAGCGGAAAGACCTCGTCGGTGGTGTACCAGTCGAGAAAAATGTATACCTGGTTAAAGCCGACCTGAAAACTGTTTTGTAGATGTGATTAACGTTTCTTCCTTCTTTTATCCTTTTTTCCCTTTTTTTATCCTTTTTCTTTTTCTTTTTTATTCTCTTTTCTTTACGTGCTACGCTTTCAATAGCATTGATTATAATCGCGAAGAACCTTCTTCTTCTTTTTCATCTTCTTCTTCTTCTTCTTCATCTTCTTCTTCATCTTCTTTTTCTTCTTTTTCTTACGCGGCTTTTTGGATTATTCTGAATTATGACGATGATAATGTCTTTGAGAATGAAGGAGAAATGTAAAAGACGCTCGTCAAATGTTATTTTGAAAACGACCATTATAAAACATTGCGTTCGCTTGTTCGTTTAACATTAAAATGTACCACGGACTAATTTAAAATTTTTAATTAAATTCCTTCATTCAATGTTATTGCTTTTATTCATTTAACTTAACGAACATGATAATTACAAAAATGATTTTATAATTGACTGTTTATTTGCATTTAATTATAACATAAAAAATAGAAAAACAAAAACAAAACAAAATTTAACATTTTATTAAAGATCTGTTGTTTTAACCTGTTACTATATAAATGGGTATACGTAAACTACCTACTGGTAGGATTAAATGTTGAGTAACTTGTTTCCCCTTGTTACGTAAAAATCTTGATGCGTTGTATTATATCATATATATATATACATATGTATGTTTGGGTTAACGTTTAAAATTGTAAGGATCGACCGAGTTTCTAGAGTAGACCATGCCGAGAGAATTCCGAAATAATTTATGTCAGCCAATTTCTCCCGCCACCATACCCGACTGAATCTTTCATGCGGTCGTCCCGCGTGAGAATGCGATCGCTGCACCAGGTGAATTTTAAATAATGAACTTCAGATTACATCCGCGAAGGAGGTTAATAAGGGTTTTAATAAGCCGGGACGAAGTTGCTCGGGTTTATCCGCCTTTGGATGAAAACGATGCTTTTAATATCGATATCAAAACTTTAAGAAATCTTTATCCGTGCTATAGGTATATATATATAGTTAAGCGGACACTTTTTCGAAAGGATACACGAAGGAGCCACAGGAGATCATTTTTTTAAATTTCTTTGATTATCGTAGTTTTAATCGCGATCTTGAAAGTTACCATTTACCAGCTAGTGCTGTTGATTCTTAATTAAAACTACACGAAAAAAAAATTCCATTCTTACGTTATTCTTTCTTTAAGAAAATATTAACAAACAAACTAACGTAAAAGTATAATTTTGTGAAAAAATTAATAGGAAAAAAATATTAATTAATCTAACGAAGAAAATAACTTTATGCCTGATGATCAATCGATTTGGTTATTCCAATCGAATAAGAAAACTGGCATCGTAGGTGGCGAGATGATGTTAAAAAGTCCTTATCTAATTTCCGTAGGTCGAATGTGGGCCAGGAAGTAGTCGAGTAGTTTCTAGTTAGGAAAAACATGAGAGGCTAATGTGATTTCATAAAACCAAGGGGTAAAAAAAAAGGAAAAAGGAACAAAAAAGAAAAAAAGAAAGAAAAGTTTGGACAGAAAAGCAGCCTTGATAGGGGTGACCGAGACGACAGAGAAAGGCAAGAGTGTGCCAAGAATAAAAAAAAAAGAAAATAGAAGAAGAAGAGAAAAAGGAAGAAAAAGAGGATAGAGATGAAGATAGAGATAGAGATAGAGATAGAGGTAGAGATAGAGATAGAGATAGAGGAGGAGGAAGAGGAGGAAGAAGGAAAGAGATCGTAGAACGGTGCTAGCTAGGAACGTATATATCCCGGATGAACCCTACCAGTCGAGAAGAGAAGAAGGTACGTCCTGACCCACGGGCATAAGGCAATCTTTTATTAAATCTTACCCCTCGGTACCCCTTTACCCGTGCACTCTCGCTCCGTTCGTTCCATCCTACCACCCTTTTCTGTCTTTTCTTCCCTTCTTCAACCTTATTCCTCCTTTTACCTCCGGTAGGTCCGAGTTGCGACTACTTTAAGCTCGGTTTCCGCCCCGCTAATGACAAACGTCTGCTTGATTTCCGTACGTTCCCCCACTCATCCGCACATCCCTATTCCAGACTCCTTCTATTATCTCTATTATACTTGAAACGTAGAAAACTCGTCAGCGAGCCAACTGGGTGGATAAGTCTCTTCCAAAGGAAGAAAGGAAATAACCAATCTTAAGATCTTTTTGTTTTTCTATAATCGTTACAATTGGAAAACCGAGTACTATATCATTTATATATTGTTCCTTTTGTGTGTTATTTTTATAATAAATCCTTGTTACGAGTGATCATTGACGATATATTAACAAAAAGCTGCGTTCAGAGTTAATTCCTCTTCTCGGTACTTTCACTAGGTTAATTAAATCCATTTTAGCGAGCTGTTATCTCTGACGATCTAACGGGCCGATTTTCCTATCGAGAATACTCACGAGATTAATTATTCTCTATTAATGAGAGAATTAAATGATATTGGATAGATCGATCGATCGATCGATCCATCGATCCAGGATAAAATTATTATTATACGGGATAACGTATTGGTGGAATTTATTTTCGACAAGAGATATTCTCGGACCATTTTCTTTTAGGATAGTTTAACGGGAACGATTAAACGCACGTCAAGTAATCGTTTTCGGAGCGCTAATCGGTCGGTACTCGGTGTCGAGGGCACTCGGTGAACTAATTGTTTCCCATTAATGAGCGATAGCAATGGAATCGATAGCATGTCAGCCAGTCAGACACAGTTGGCATAAAGCCGACTTAAGCGGAGTAACATGCTTCAGAACCAAATGAACCGACTCGTCTCGACGTTTGTCCGGTCACCCTCGATTCCGTGTCCTGCATATACTCGACGTTTAACTACGAGGGGTGGAAATTCAACAAACGCAAGCCTATTTTGCAATTTATCCAATCTGATATATCTCCGTGATATGATTGTCTTTCGTGTAAACTATTACAATATATACATTTTTACATTATATTGTATAAGAATTTTTAACTCATATATTTGTCATTTCATTGAATAAAATATTTCAAATGTATGTAACTGATTTTGGACCGTAAGCTTATCTTCTTTTTATCTTTCTTATGTTTAAATATTCAAATATTAATTGATTATAAATTATATTGCATTTATTGATAAGATAATCGAATCACTTGAACGCTGTCTGTTATTACAATATATGTGCTATTGGCAGTCTAATCATTTATTTCACTTTATTCAATATCATGCAATTCAGAAAAAAAATCCATCGAAAGAATGCAAGTTTAATTGATTGCAATGAAACTTTATATCACACATATTTTTTTTTATTAGCAGAAAGGATCAAATTTATTTATACGATGCATAAGAAAGAAATAGAACGCGCGCGCGCGGCATCCGTTGAGAACAAGTATATATAGAATATAATAATAAAGAATTAATGTTAACGTTCATGTTATACTTTTTATCCACGGTTGGTCATGGAATATAAATGTGTGTTAACCGTAAATATACGACCACGTCAGAAAGATTTTACTTTATGTGCTTGGTGAATGTCATAAGTGGGAATATAGGATGGAACAAGAGGGAATATTTCCTCTTGTCCTTGTTACCCGATCCAGGATTTTTCTTCTCACAGTTCTATTCAGAGTATATATATTTAAGGAAGATATTTCATTGGATAAATTATTCTTATCTCGTACTCAAACAAGAACGATTTATTTAAGAAAAGATCTCCTCATTGATTAGCACGAAAGAGGTAGGATTATGTTAGCAGGTGTCTGAAAGATCCAAACGCGTTCTCCCTGAAAATCGAAACTTCGAATCCAGTAGGAACACAGGTGTATCGAAGGAACGATATCCGAAGTGGACCGAGAGAAGAATACCCCGTTCGTTCCCTTTTCGCGAATGTAGAAGGTAGGAAGAAAGAGATGGGAAGAAAGGAAGGTTTCAGTCTACTCGCGAGACGAAGTGGATAATTTTCTTTCGTCTCGACCAACCGGATCTCTCTTCAATCTGTATCCAGGCCAATAAACTCGCTGTCACGTCCGACAGATCTTATTCTTTTGTGGGGGAAAAAAAAGAAAAAGGCCGAGTGTCTTATTCAGTCACGGAAAATCTTTTCTCATTTCGACGAAAATCCACCTGGTGTTCCCTCCACCACCACCACCTTCTCTTCACCGGTATTAAGATTTGTTTTTCAATTAATTTCTTAATTGATCGTTACCAATTCGATGCGAAATAACGCTCGATCAACTAACAAGTTTCACCTCGTTGCGTCCAGATTCAATCGTTTCGTAAACATCTCTAGCAAATTCGTGAAATCTCGTCTAGTCTAGAACCTTAATATTCCTCGCACGTCGTTACTTGGATTATGGATAATTTTGTTCGACTGGCTTGCTGCCTCTCTGCTTGGAAAACTTTCCGATAGTAGAGCTAACGTCCTTTATCGTTATCTTATCCGCTCGATCAACAATAAATTGATAAAGATAAACTACTAACATTAAATTTGATTATTGGATTACTACTACTGACATTATTTTTATTTATAAATTTTTGTTTGCTTTCAATTAAATTCTTACTATAAAAATACAATAGATTATATGTATATATTAAGGGTAAGTTCTTAAAAATTAATGGCTGCCTTTAAATACGAATATTTATGCATACTTACATAAACGAATAAATTTTTTTTTAATCAGAAATAATTTAATCCAAAAAAAAACTTTAATTACGTATAACTTTTTATCAATGATTCTTCCTTTTATCCCTCTTTCGTCATTCTTGATGCATAATTCTTAAACGTAAAATTAAAAAAAAAAAAGAAAAAAAATTTTCTTTCGTCAACGTCAGAATGACTGGGTACTCTGACAGGATCCTTTTCCCCTTTGGTATCTTGGATAAAATAGAAATTCCTGAGGGTGCGAATACGTGGGAGTAAAAGGTGGTATCGACGATGCGGAAGGAAGGAAGGAAGGAAGGAAGGGTCGAAGGTATATTAGATAAGTTGAAGTACGAAGTAGTGTGGTGGAAACTGCCTTGGCTCGTCTTCTTCGTTGTCGTTGTCGTTGTCGTTGTCGTTGTCGTTGTCGTAGTCGTCAAGTAAGAGGACCTTAGGAGGACTCCCAAGTACTGGTTACCCGTGTCAAGGGCTTTCTTCATGTCACCCTTCGTTCGTAGTTGGTGGTGGGTAGGTTGGTGCTTCATTAGGGGCTAAATGGAGAAAATTGAAAGCGTAATATCCGAAGGCTTTTCGCGTGTCGATGATGCGAGTAATATCATGCCGAGATGCGCCTACAACGTGTACCCAACGGCCACGACAGGACGATCGCATTATCGTTGTAATCCGATTAGCTCAGATCGTAATTACGTTCCGATTAAAACGTATGCGAAATGATCTGCTTTCGATCAATGTATAGTAGTAGAAAAGAGACCAAAGAAAAAGCTTTTTCTTTTTTCCTGTCGTTTTCCTTTAACTTTGATATATTATCTACCTACTTACTTACTTAAATATTATAGATATAATACTCTTATACATTGCTTTATTTACTTAGCACTTATATTATATGTATATATAGAAAATATATTCACGAAGAAAAGGCTGGCCTGGTTAACACGTTACGACGTTGATAAATCGTTCGGATGTTGTTTCTTCTTTAGAATGCACTCTCTCTCTCTCTCTCTCTCTCTCTCTCTCTCTCTTATTCAACGTTGACTTTTTGTATTATGAATCTATTTTTAATTGCTACTCGAGTTTAAACTCCTTCAAGAAAGTACTAATGCTTTTAGAATTTTCTTTATGTTTCTAAGTCAATTTTTGATAATAATGAGGGTTCATAGATCATAGAAAAAAAATTATTACCAGTTATAGTCAATAGAAAAAGATAGAAAGGGAGAGAATACAAATTTTGAAGGGGAAAGTTCGTAGATCTTCTTGCTTACATAGCATGAATTTCCTTCGCCGTTAACAGAATATAAGCAAGAGTAATGATAGTGGGTGGTAGTAGTAGAAGTATTGGTAATAGTATGTAGAAGTGGTAGTGGTGGTGGTGATGGTAGTGGTGATGGCGAGAAGTAACGAACCAGCGGGAAAACGAACGACGGTAATGGGTCGTAAAGTGGGCTGCGATTATCGGGATTTATGCGGACGTTGCATTTTGGTCTGGTGGGATCTCACCTCGTAAATATATACGTGTCGTACGTTACTCGATGTCGTTGGAAAGGAAAAGAAAAAGAGCCAAGTACGTGCTCATATATGCACATATATATGCATGTATATGTATGTATAAATGTATATGTGTATATGTATGAATGTATGGGTTAGTATGTGTGCGGTGGTATCTAACGGCCATTCATCGTTGGCCGAGCATACCAAAGTACCCCCTATTAAATTTACTCTTCACGCTCTTACCAACCCCCCTACCTCTTCTGACCACCCTTTTCGTAACACGAAATTCCATGGGCAAATACTTCTCGAGGAGAATCGAGTCGAATCGCTCCGTCGTTGGAATTTTCCTGATGCGCGGCACGAGTAGTAGTAATGGTAGTAGTAGTAGTAGTTTGCTTTGTTATTTCGCTTAGCTCGTAATCCGCGAGAAAAGCAAGCGCGTTCAAATCGAGCAACGATTAAAATAATAATGAGAGAATCCCCGAAAAAAAAAAAAAGAAAAAAGAAAGTAAGTAGAGAATATAATATCGGAAAGCGCAAGAACATCAAGTATTTCGCTTTCTTTCTTCATCTATTTTTTCTATTTTTTAGTTTTTTTTTTTACGAGGGTTATTTCCGCTTTATTATCGAGCAAAAGAGAAATGGAAAGAGAGAGAGAGAGAGAGAGAGAGAGAGAGAGAGAAAGAGAGAAGAGTAGATCAATTAACGAGCATAGTTTTGCCGGTTATCAAGGATCTTTGAGAAATTACAGGTACTTAAGTATAATCGGTTCGCCTAGAAGAGAGTAGGCAGGCAGGCAGGCAGGCAGGCAGGTAGGGAATATACATTATAAGCCGAAAGCTTCCCAGAAAGGAAAGTCAATGCGAGCTTTACGAAGCTTCATGAGAAGAGAGAACCCCTCTCTTGCTAGGTAAGGTAGGGCGGTACAATTTAGAACACTCGAGCGTCTTGTTAAGTATCCATGGGCGTTACTCCGCGGCTCGAGGTTGCCGGCGAGATACTTTCGAGTGCTCCAGTTACCGCTTATGACGACTTTCAGTTCGGTCGAGTGCTCCCGTAAAAACTTACTCATACTCGTACCATTACTCGTATACACTTACTACTTATGAGTTACCTCTCCATATAGTAGAGACGAACATTTTACCAACGAACAAACGCATCCCACGTTTCTCTCCTACATTCTCATTCTGAATTCTCTTTTCGATTAAAATCTCACTTTAAAAGATTAACCTTATACCCAACCAACCCTTCCTTCCAACCGACGCGTTTCTTTATTATCTTTAGTTTTATTTTCACTTTTATTTTATCTTTATGTTTTTTTCTTTCTATTAACAATGACATTTTTATCTTTCGTTTTATTCGTAATTAACAAAACCGGCTTAAATGATTTGTTCAAGTTATATTAATTAACGTTTGTTTTTCTTTTAGGATGAAATTCTTCGATTATTTTTCATTGACAATCCAAATAACAAATACGCATTACTTGACTATATAACTATTATCTCGATGATGCTGTTGAAATAAATAACTTTATTGTCCATATTAAAAAGCCCTAAAAATAAAATTTCTAATGGTGAATATATAGAAGGTGGTAAAACTGCAGTTCTATGAAGAAAGCAGTTGATCTGCCAAAGTAGTTCACGATTAACAGCATAAATTAATGGTCAAGGAATACAAAGCACAATTATTTTTCTTTTTCACTTCTATACATAGAAAAAAAACGTAGCTGTTTTTGAAAATTCAGTCGATTTTTCAAACAAATTTTAAATTAAAAAAAAAAAAATAAAACAAAATTATAAGAAAATATAAAAATTTCTCCCAATTTTTCTCGCGATATTATTGGTATTTTTTGTTTTTTAGTTTTTTTTTATGATATTTTTCTAACAATCAACGATTCAACGATATTGTGTATTTTATCTGACAGACGGCATCGAGTTATTAACGCCTCGGTGATATTATATTTTTATATGCATATGTTTCTTGCTTTTCAAACTTTCCGTGGGAACGAATCGGTGAGTACCATTTTTTATTGGAGCACGTTCGGTGACTGTAATTTTATAAACAAACGTTTTGAGGTCTTCATCCGTTGGGGACAAATCGACAATATCGAGGAAAAATTGTTTTGGTAGTGGTGGTGGTGATGATGATGACGATGATGGTGGTGGCGATGGAGGAAATGGTAGTAATAGAGAGAGGAAGTGAGGTAGGAGTTTTTCGGAGTACTGAGGTATATGAGGAAATCGAAAGAGAAAATTTCGTTTTGTGTTGCGGTACATAGAATCTTTTTGGTTCGTTGACGTGGAAAGTGGAAACGTTTTGCATTCAACTTCATTGTGTGCGTATAAACGTGTGTGTTTATGCATGCGTAAGGGAGTGCGTGTGCAAACGTGTCGAGATCCACCTAAACGAAAATTAAATGCGGTAACCACCGGCAAGAGCTACTACGTTTTTCTTTTCCTTATTCTCATTCACCTTCTTTTATTACTCTTCCTTTTATTCTACTTTCCTTCCATCTCATTGTTGTATTTAGGAAATTACTACCAAGGGTCCTCGACTAATAGAGTGTTATTTTAAGGACCACTGCGATTAACGTTCTGCGTTCTCCATTTTCTCAGAGGAAAAGGAAACTCTCGTTTTTTTGGTTCGACCGAATAACATTGAAGAAAAAATACAAAAAGATATGAAAAAGAGAAAAAGAGAGAAAGACAGTTAGAAAAAATAAGAAAAAAGAATATAGTATAATAAAGTGTAAGTTCTTTTCGTTCATTTTATTTTCATGACGAAGAAATTTGTGTCAACGTAGAGACGAGTGTATTAGCGAAAAAAGAATCATGAATCCGATCGATATGGTTTAAAGCTAGGAAAAATTAAGTCGTACAAGTTAAGCAGTTAAGAAACGCGAAACGAAGAAAAATGAAAGGAAAAAGGAACTCGAGAGAATGAAAATATCAAATTTGCGAGTGTTTTAATGACATTGCCGTGTATGTGTATGTTAGAGAAAGCTTTCCTCGCAAGTCTTTTGAAAATCTGCAAAACAAATTCATCTAGCACCACGCCCTCCAACGTCGTCATCTAACCTGCAATTAATTCGATCGCGTGGAAGGAAAGTGCTACTTTTCTTAATTCATCGATATCAACCTTCTCTATATTCCTTTTGCGAATAATTTATCATATCTATCTAAAACCCTGTTGACATAATTATATTTTCCAGTTTAATCTAACTTCTTCGATTTAATATCAAAATTAATAATTAACTTAAACAAGAATTCAAACTGTCACACGACCACATAAACAGACATACACACATACACACGCATACGCACGGACGTACAGCAAACATAAATTTATGCACCTTCATTTATACAGGACGAAGAAGAAATAAACTTTACTTTATTTCAAAGAACACGGAACAAAAAGCAATTCGTATTTTTCTCTCGTTTCTCTTTCATACGCGTCACTCAGGGATCACTCCACTTTTGAAATCTACCTTGAAATCCACCTTGAAAATAATTGAAGAAATTTATACGCAATATTACGGTCTACGTAGTATCGGTGTACCGAAGAGAAACTCCGACGCGTTAATTAATTATAATTACTTTTAGAACGCGTCCCGTTGAATTCACCAACTCGTTATTTCGCGGTTCAGGATCTTATTCCACCGAACTTTCTTGCTTATAATCTTACAGGGTTTGTTCTTCTCTTCCACGATCCCTCTACGTCTCTTCTAATTTATTACAGACTAGAAAGATTTATTAATTTCCATAAAGTAGTGTGCGGTCCACCTAACTTAAACTAACGGATTGGACGTGGTTGATATAACGTTGGAAGGGTTATATCTTTGTCTCGTTTGATTTTCAAAATCAAAAAAAAAAAGAAGAAATAGAGTGAAAGATAAAGAGAGAGAAAAAAATAGAGAAAAGATAAATTGGATAATGTTAGAAACGTGACATTAGACAGGAATTCATATATTACATTTACCATTTTTAGCTAACAGTTTGTGTAATTAAAGTGAACAAAGATTCGTAACACTTCTTGTATATTTTAATAGTACTATCTATTTATCTATCTCTTTCTCTGTTTGGAAGTGAAAATAAAATAACAATATGTACTAGGAACAAGAAACGCCTCTATGATTTGGTGAAACATCGATTGTAACAATAAACTCATATACACAATATCTCTTCTTTGTATTTTATATACATATATCATTTGATGATATTAGTATTAGAAACTCCTGGCTCAGGATTATACAAAATAAATTGACCGATAATGACAATGATATTAAAACGATGTTAATTATTACTATGGATATATTAATAAGCCGTAGGGATAGTAGTACGGTTAATATTCCAAGTATTAGTTGGTATATATAGTATATATTCTCAGGGATTCCTAGAATCCCAAGATTCCTATTTATCTTGATAACGATATCGAGAGCTCGGGAATGCCTTTGATGGTATCATTTTCTTTAGGTGCAAAACCCAAAGCATGGTGGAATCGAATGTCGTATTTATAACATAAATCAATGATATTAGTATTAAGAGTCTTTGATCGTTATCATTGTTGATGTATTATATTACTATAATATCGATATTTTCTTCTCTTTTTCTTTTTTTACTATTTGCTTTTATGTACATATTATATACGTAATATTTACACAAAATTCTTACAATAGAACTTGTTATAAAAAGGAAAGAATTATATATATGTTATCTCGTCATGATTAAATTACGCGAGATAATATTGAATTTTCCGTCGATGAGAGAAAAATAGAGGACGGAAGAATCATATTGCGAGAGAGTAAGAGAGAAGAGTTTTGTACAAAAGAAAAAGTTGGGTAAATAGAGAAAGAGAGAGAGAAAGAAAGTATATTAATCATCTTTATTAATTTCGAATGGTACACATCGTGAAATTCGAGAAATGGGCATTCGGTCAGTACAAATATAAACTATACTAATGTAAAATATATAGTTTATACATATACATATATACACTTGCTGATACTATATGTTATGGCCGAAATTCCTCAACTAAGAGTCCTCTGGCAATTGGTTTATACTATGAAGTGGAGAATAAAGGGTTAGGTTAGGGTGTAAAATAAAACACGTGATTGAGCCAACCAAAGAAACAATGCCTTTTTTATTGGCTCGTCAGGGAAAAGCCTTGCGGCACAAAAACCCTGGATGAATACTTGATTATACAATAAGAAGGTACCACGTGGTGTTACCACGAGGGAAAATACCGTCGATGTGAAATATATATATATTGGAAAGATCTCACCTCTCGCACTCCGCCAATATTGCGATCACAACCTTAAGGGTTGTGATGTGGAATGGGCTCACTTTCACGAGTCTTGAAGATTAGGAGATTCTCTTCGTTGTCCTTTGTGAATTCTTAAAGCCTCTATAATCCCTCAAGATGTGTAGTCGTAGGCGTCCGGTGAAGAATAGAAAGAATGCCCCTTTGTACTGTCCCAGCAGGACGTACGTACTAGGACTATGAGAAGTGGGGATGCGAGAGGCGGGGGTAGCTAGAGAAGCGCTTCGATAGTTACTGGTGGTTGATCGATGCTCACAGTAAGTATCGATCTAGAATCCTAATCGATGGAAGCGGATGCGCGCGAGTTTCGAATACCGCTAATCACCGTACGATCCTTTCGGATCGTACACTATATATACATGTAAACGTATATAACGTATACGCAAGTATGCACAGATTCTTTTTCTATTCTCTGCTTTTCGAATCCTTCGAATCTTTTATTTGCCTTGCTATCTCGCTTCAAGGCTTTCCAAATTTTCGATAGCAAACGAAAATGAGCTTCTCCGATCATAACCTTGAATCCTCTCCCGGTCTGTAAACACAGACACGTATAGGTACCACGCGCGCGCACAAATATATGCACATACGTAAATACAGACGCGAGTTGCTAGGAGATTGCTTTTCATCTCGTTATTATATCAATCTCTAATTTAAGGTTCATTCCGACCCGAAGGACTATCTCCTTTGTATCTTTTTTTTCTTTTTCATTTTTCTTTTTCGCACGTAAATAAAGAAAGTATCTACGGGTTTTTAGATTGCATCGAAATAGAGAGAGAGGGAGAGAGAAAGAGAGAGAGAGAGAATGTGTGTAAAAGTTTTTTTCTCTTTTTCTTTTTACTTTTTTAGTTTTCTCTCTCTCTCTTTCTTTCTCTTTCTATCTCTCTTTCTTTTCTTTCTTTTCTGTTTGAAAAATGTAACGTAGTTGAACTACCGAGACTTTGGTCTAGCAATGAACGTAGGGATAAGCTCGCAAACAACAACGAAGACAGTGTTAGTGTGGTGACGGCGGCCGTGATGGTGGTGGTGAGGCTGCACAGAGCGAATCGGATAGACGTGGTTATGGGACAGTAAATTTTAATTGTACGGCTCCATTCAACGGAGCGGATTCAGTACACAGCTATGATCTCTCTCGGTATCTTGATTCTGCCGTTGGCAGTCCTACTCCGGATGTATCGTTATGCCCTATACATTTGTATGTATTATACGAATGTATAAGTGTATGTGTGTGTATCTGTGTGTGTTTGCATGGGCTTGTATGTGAATTGCGTGTATGGGGATAATCACGAGTCGCATATGCATACACGTATACATTGAAGAGATGCGAATGAGTCTATATACGTAGCAAAAGAGAGAGAGAGAGAGAGAGATTAATGTATATACGTTTCTCTCTCAGTTGGCAAGAGGACAGATTAGTTTGCAAACAATTTCATTTCTGTTCCTGTCGGCCGTTCGGAGCTTGCCAGCCACACGAGAATGAGAAAGTGAGAGAAAGAGAGAGAGAGAGAAAGAGAGAGAGAGAGAGAAAGCGAATGGTCGAAGAAGACAAGCTTGGTTGGTATAAACGTTTTGCTATATTACATGTTTACTCTCTCACACACTATCCTCCTCTTTCTCCCTTTTTTTCTCGTAAGAGGAGTAATCGATTTACGTTGGGATTTGTCAAATGAAAAATGAAAAAGTAAAGTAAAGAAAAGCGAAAAAGAAAAAAAAAGAGAAAAAATAAGAATGAGAAGTTACAGAAAGAATTGTACAGGACGTGAAAATATTTTCAAATAATAATAAAAATGAAAGAGAAGAAAGCTTTACTCGGCGTCGTCGTTCTCTGCTGTATATCATCGTAAAAGGAAAATACAGGAAACGTTTTACGAGTCAGCTTAAGTAGTCTAAGTGCTCCTGCGAAGATCGGCGTTGTATAACAGATTTTGATTTACGAGGATAGCACGTGTTGCGTCGTTCGGAAGGCCACTAGCAGCCCTCTTTAGGGAACAGTACAGTAAGACAAGGGGATATAATTTATCGCGGGGGACAAAGGGATAGTAGAAATGGCTTGTTTACTGACCGAAGTGCTGCCCGTCGATCCTTTTCGAAGATTTATCGGCGTAATGAGGATTTGAATTTTAGATCCTACCCGATTTCATATTTGCTTGCCATTTCCAACTAAATTCAGACTTTGGAGTTGGTGGTTCGATAACGAATAGCGGTGGTGTTTGAATTCTTTTCCCTATCTCGATTCTCTTTCTTTTTTCCCCCTTCTTCTTTTTTCTTTTTTATTTTTTTTTATAAGTTTCCTTTTCTAGTTCGATCTTCTTCTCCTTCAACGATATTTTATTAAGTCAAACGACGAGCCAGTAGAAAGAGAGCATTCTTCGAAAGAACGTTCAGACGCGTCCGGAATTTCGAACTTTTCTTCAGCTCATGGTCGTGCAACAGTTGTATCGAATCGTGATATATGTATACCTTATCTTCCACGTCAAGAATACGCGAAAGTTTTACTCGAAGAATACAGAAAGAAAGAGAGAAAGAGAGAAAGAGAGAAAGAGAGATGGGATAGAAGTTTCGGACTTTCAAAGGCGAAGCTCTTTCGCGAGAAAAGCGTTCGACTGATCGCGAAACCACGTCGTTCCGTGTTAGTGCGCACGCGCACTTTACCCCCTGGAGACCAACTCCCAACTTCGTTTTGATCCCACCAAGGGTTTTACCACTTCCCCAAGCCGACGTGTATTTCGAGATATAAGTGAAAGCGATTCGTAATGTTTCGACGGATATAACTTGATCCCTATATATGTATATATATACATAACAGGGATCAAATATATATATATATATGTGTGTGTGTGTGTGTGTGTGTGTGTAGTTTTTCATTTTTCATGGGTCCAACTAAAAGGGCTTGTTGACTAATGGATGCTAACGAACAGGGAAGGGATTATACACTCCCGTTATTTTATTATTCGTAATAGTATCTATTATATATTCATCCATTAGCGAACCTACGGAAGCTTCTTATTTTTATTGTTTGTATTTTATATCTACGTGAAAGAAAAACAAACAAATATTATACAATTTTATTCATTCGGATAAAATGTATATTTTTATTTTTTATCCTCCCTCTCCCTTTCACCTTTTTTCGATTGATATTAACTTTTTTTTCTTTTTTTTTTGTCCCCACTCTCCCCTTCGTGTCTTTCTTCTTGTTTTAAAATAACGATGGCTTATTTTCCTTCTCATTTAAAATCATTTCTCTTTGTCCTTCTCCCCCTTCCCCATTCTTCTTTAACCGATCGATCGATTGGTCGTGAATACCTCAAGCGGCGAACGGACTCCAAGTTCGAGTTATAAGCGTCTGCGTTACGTCGAAATGTTCTACTAGCTATGAGACATTGATCCTGTCTGACACCAGCGGCCAGCTGCTTTCGAGTAATTCTCCCGGGGTGCAAGTTGGATAAATTGTGACATGGCAAATGCCATCGCCGGTACTATTTTACAAACATCATAGACAGTTTGAAGACATCCCATGAGACTGCAGAAGTTCTCTTCTCAAAAAGCCACAAAACTCGACTCTCAGAGTTTACATTTCTTCTACTTCTTTTTTCTCATCCCCTTGACATGAAACTTGATTAAATTATATTTTATTCGTTTATATTCAATAAAAAATAAAAAGAAAAAAGCTTGACGTAAAATTTTCTCGTATAACAATAGATATTTCATTTCACGCATGTATATATAAATATTTTCCATAATAATTGTGTATAAACTTTTCTAAATATTTTAATAAATTATACAAGTTTATACGTATGTTGTTTTGAACTTATAATTCAATTAGATTATATTTTATCGAAAATATAGTTTTCATTTACCATCAATCAACGTCTATTAATGATCGACGAAAAAAAAGAGAAAATAAAAAAAAATAAACCTAAGCCCTCGTTAGATGAACTTCTTGACTTTTGATAACACAAGTATTCGATATTGCAAAGAAGAAACGGAAATAATGAAAAAAAAAAGTAAAAAAAAAAGAGGGAGAAAAGGAAAAGAAAAGAATAGAAGTAAAAATAAAAAAATAAAATAAAAAAGAAACAAGGAAACGGTAAGGTTGAAGAAAATTAATGGCATCCATCATCTCGCGGATCCTTATTTCGTGTATCGCGCGATGGAGAACGGAAGGAGATTTAGTTAAAGGTTATAAAGCAGCTTGTACACAAGAAACAGGAATATTTCTTGCAACCTCACGTACCAGCCTGTTATCTCGTCCCTCCGCAGAATATTATGGGTATCGTTTCTCGCAGGGAGTCGACTCTTTCTCTATCTCTTTCTCCCTCTTTATCCCCCCACCTTCCACCTCTCTTGTTCTCTCTTGTACTCCCTTGTTCTCTCTTTCTTTCCCTTGAAGCGGTACCTCATCCTCCTGCGTGCTCCAATTACCTATCTTCTTCCTTTTCTTTTCCCATTTCTCTCTCTCTCTCTCTATCTCTCTCTCTTTTCTATCTTTCAATCTCTCTATCTCTGTCGTATCTTTTCTCGGAGTTTTCTCTGTCTCCTCCTCCCCAGCCGCGCAAATCCGACGCTCTCCGGACGAAATTCATCAAGGCTCGCGAAGCCGCCAGGGATTGGCCTCCCTCCAGGGAGTTTGCATTCCTCGGCTCGTACAGGAAGCACGCGCACGTACCTTGCATAAAACCGAGGCTACCATGAAAGTAGGAGAGAGATAGAGAGATAGAGATAAACAGAAAGGGCTGGAAGTTTCGTGTCTGTTTCATTGAACGGCTTCGCTTGTTCACTCGCTCGTTCAACTCGCCTAGAATATTTTGTGGTTTTGGTTGGCTAGGGGTCAAGCGTGGAATACGCCGAAACGTTTACGCGGACATCGAAACGCGCACGTCTCGCGTTTTACTCTTCTATTTTTTTTCTTTTTCCTCTCTTTCCTACCCCACTTTTTTCCATTCACCTTCCTTTTTCTTGTTCGTTTCTACAAATTTGATCTCGTAAATTGCATCGAGGTGCGTACTTTTCGACCAAAATACAATATTTTCCTCTTTTTCTCTGTTTTTTTCTCGTTTAAAACCGAACATTCGCATGATTAACAATAAAAATTCAGATATATCGTGATTTTCATACTGAAAAATTCGTACATTTATGTGGAAAGAAAAGTAAGTGATCGAAAAAATATTTGTTTGGATTTGGAAGTCGTCACGCGGTACGCGTTTTCGGGCTCGCGGCTTTTAGGAAAGGAAAGGGGAGGGTGCTTTTGATAGGGAGAGAAAAGGGCGCTCGTAGGGGAAAAAGGAAGACGGAAGGGGCCATTTAAGCCGAACGTGGGTCGGTGGCCGACTGAATAACACAAAGACTTCAGTGAGCGCTTCGTTTCTCTTCCGTTGTAGGTAGTCTCTCTTTTACCCTCATCCCTTGAATCCCAACCCCTCGTTTCCACCACAACCTACTACGTCGTCGCAGTATTACTATCCTTCTTTCTCGTTGTTGTTGTTGTTGTCGTTGTCGTTGTCGTTTCTTTTCGTTCTGGTCGTCTTCGTCGTACCGTTCGCGGTACAAGCTTTAATGGCGTAAATAGCCACTCTACTTCCAAGCCCAGTTTTCCGTTCTCGAATCTTGTTCTTTCTTTCTTTGGTTCCCGAAAATTCGATTGGTTCGATGCCTCCTTCTTCTCTTTTATGGTTTTACCGGCATTACCTTTCTTTCTATTACGTCTACGTGCTTAGATGTCGTACGTCTTTTCTTTCTTTATCACTTTTTATCGCATACGTAGTAGTAGCAGTAGTGATAGTAGTAGTAGTTGTAGTAGACATCGACTTTGCCAACAAATATTTCGTTTCTCCTTTTATTGTCGAAAATCGAAGTAAATTCTGTCGATTCTTCATCGATAAAAGCCCACAAGCACGCGTCTCTACCTCTAATGCAACGTCCTCTTCTCTAACGAATTCTTTCGATTCGTTTAACGGAAAAACGGATTTAAAAGCGTCTCAAACATCCTAGAAATTATTCCCTTCTTGAAAATCCTTAAAATGTGCGAGACGTGACAAAGAAACGACCCTATTCCATCGTCATTCATTTTTTATTTTATGGATAACTCCTTTTCTTACTATTTTTATTTCTTTTTCTTCTTTTTTATCTTTCTATCTTTCACTTTTTGTTATACCGATCTTATAGTCGTTTCTCTTTTGTATGGAAGAAAGTTGTTTTCTCATAGAAATTTTGCTTGCATTGTACTGAGACTCGTTAATGCATATAATAAACTTGTGATTCGAGGATATTAGATTGTAATTGTGAGTAGATGTTTGATATATTGATAAATGAAAACAGTACTGTACGTATAATATTGTATGCATTATTATCAATAATATTATTCTATTAACGGTAAGTTAGAAATGCTTAAGAACGTTACCATTGCAAAAAAGAACAATTTTCATTAACGAATGAGCTAATCGTTTTATTTCAAAATGAATTTTTATCATTCTTTATTTATTGAGCACAACGATCGTAAATAAAAACAAATGAAATTGGTATGAAACATTTTTCCTTCATTTTTTGAAATCAATATTCGTCCTCTACGAGACGTGGTTTAATAATAAACGTTATAGTTTTGGCTATCTGCCTATTTCGTTATTGATATTGAAATATGAATCGTCATAATGAAATTATTAATTAATATATAGTGACCCCATTCAATATGAATCGACGATTCCATTTTAAAAGATACTTATGTAAATACGTATTATTGTTATACATGATATTACTAACTGTATACGATGCAATCATGTAATTGGCAATTTTTGTTATCCAGTTATACAAGTACAAATCCTTTGTACGGTTTCAGTAAAATTATTTTAATCAGTTTATAGTTGATACATTTATCCAAACATAGTAGTCATGGTTTTTTGAATTTTATTCTATATTTAACTTCTTCAAGAAGTACAAAATATACATGGTCTTACAGTAAAAATAAAAATGAGATAACTCCACGATTTCTCTCTGGTATATTTTTATAATTATTTAACTTTGTTTTAATTTTTATTCATTTTTACAGTTATCACCAGTTAATCACCAATTTGAATTCTTCTTTTAATTGGTTATCCTAATGATATTATGTTGACTCTAGTCAATTGAAGTTCAATTATTCAAAAAAAAGGGTCAAGAGAAGAATACAATGAAAACATCAAATCGCGTGAATATTACAGATGGTTAGAACACGAATTGGATTAAATTACCGGTTACCATTAAAAAATAAAATAGTGTGAACATGTAAACATACAAAATGTATGATGCGTTAGTGCAATAAACGTTACGTACTATACTGAATCCACGAGAGAGAAAAAAAACCGATACAGGTGTCGTGTGAAAGAGCTTTAAAAAATTCTCGAGGAAACACTGAAAAGTAGTTTTTGCATGAGGAAATTGGAGGTGTGGTGGGGCGTTGAGAGGGTGTTGAGGAGAGGGGTGTTGGGTAGGTTTTTATACGTAGTACTTATCGACGTATACGATAGGAAAGGCGATGCTAACAAAATGTTAAAGCGGATCGGTTTTTCGAAACCCGACGATGACTGCTTCGTGTTAGTTCGAAGCTCATTATTATCGGCCTCGGGAAGACGAGTACCGTAATAAGAGTACCTCTCCGCACCTGATATCTTTGTCGCGCGTGATCCTACCCTTTTGTTTTCTCTTTTTCTTTCTTTCTTTTTCCTTCTACCATTCTTTCTCTCTTACCTTCTTTCATTCTCTCTCCCATCCAACCAGTTCTGTCTCGTTACTTCGTCGTTCTTTTCAAGTCCCTTTCGTGGTTGTTCTTTTGCTCACGAGCGGGAAAGTACTCGACGCCTCTCGTTTCACGTATCTCTTTCTTTCTCTTTCTCTTTCTCTTTATCTCGACGTGTCATTCTATCTTCTTCCTCTTTTTCTTCCTCTTTCTCCAGCTCTCTTTCTCTTTTTTTCATGGACTGACCATCGCAGAGTGGTTTTATAAAGCGAACGCGTCCGCTGCTCATTAAAACGATTAGTACCTCTCTCGTGCTTCTCTTGCATTGGCTCTTAGTTTCTCTGTATAATGTGTATCTATGTGACGTGTATCTCTATCACTCTTTCACCCTTTCTTTGTATCTTCCTCTTTCTCACATTCTCGTTTTACCCTATGCCTATCTATCTATTCAGTTTCACTTTTGTATTCTTCGTTGTCGCATCGTCCCTGTTGCTTCTTCTCATACCATTAAAAAAAAAAAAAAGAAAATAAATAAATAAAAGCCACGGTCAGAATCCTCTTTGTGTGATAAAAAATGTGAGAAACAGTAGGTGAAATCGTAAACTTTTTACTTTTGAACGAGAATGCAAAAGGACGAGAGACGACGCGCATAGTTTCCTATTATTATTATTATTATTATTATTATTATTATTATTATTATTATTATTATTAATTATTTTTTATGTTAATGTTTATGTTTATAATGTTTTTCTGAAAATTATTCAGAATTACATTATATTACATTTATATCTATATTAAACATTTGAATCTACTTTCCATTTATTATCGAAATAATAAAGAAATATTTATTTTATTTATTTAAAAAAATTATTTTACGTTGTTATTACCTTTTTTTTTATATTAATTCAATTTTTATTTGTATCGTTCGTGTAAAGACGATTTTATGTATACAAACAATTTTTCGTAGACGTTTTTCGTGTTGCGGTTAAACCGCATGCTTTGCCACAAAATCAGACCCATTTCTTTTTTTTTCTTTTAGCAAAAATTCTGAATTGAATTATACTGAGCATATTATGGGAAGAAGATGGGGATATAGGGAGGGGAGGGTTTTAGAGTAAATCACATTCACTTTGTCATTCGCTCGGTTACGTTAATACTTAACGTAGATATAAACGACAGATGAAATTTATACGCTTTAGTAGTTGTCGTTGGTTACAAAAATTCGTTGCTTTTTTCAACGAACTTTCTCTCTATTCGAATTTGTCCATTAAAAAAAAATCTCATGACTTTAGGGTTTTATTTATCTCTGTCTTTTTATCGGTCCCCATGTGAGATTTGTCGAAACGGATTTAAAAATTCGTATAAAAAGTATACCAATTTTCAAGATAAAATATACTTTACGTATCTCCAATAAAAAAAAAATATTGCAGTCGACATGTTAATCATAGTCTTAAAAATAACACTTAAATCCATAATTGACCTATATATATATATTTGTGCTATTGGCCCTCGCCCTCCGCAAAGTTTTTGAAAAAAAAAAAAAGAATAGTCGAGTCTTGAATGAATACATATGGATATATATGTCCGTATGTACGTGTGTATGTGTATATATAAACGTATATATATTACCGCGCTTAACGTTAATCCTAGCGTATATATGTGTTCGTAAGCCGTTCTATATAAATTCTCGGAATCGCGGTGACATACTGACCCGTATAATTTCTTGAAAACCATTCGCGTACAAGTACTTACGTATCTATATAGTTTACTATCTTGGCTCGCTCATTTACATGAATCTTGGAAATGAATGGTATGCGCAAATTCCTATGCGAATTTTTGGCGAATTTTTGCCAGTTCTTTAAACGTTTATCGAGTTGTCTACTTGGAACGATAAATAATCGTTCTTTGAATATTATACCAGAATTTACTTGGAAAATTATGTAATTATGCATTTATTTCACTTCGTTATTATCGAAAAAAAAATATAAAAAGAAAACGAGAATGAATGTTATGTTCCGGATTAAGATGTAAACAGGATAAAGTATAAAATTCGTTTAAGAATACAGTAAATAATTCAAGAACTCTTTTATGTATGCTTCATTATTAACTCATAAATGTTAATTAAGAGCGAAATTTTTTAAGAATGCATTAATGTCATGAACGGTTAGAAATAGTAAAATTAAGGATATTGTGTGGGATTTGTTTTAGAGAGTTAGAGATTAGAAAAGGTTCTCTAGAATACAATAAAACGTAAACTTAGGTTAGATAAGGGTGTCTTACGGTAAAGCGAGGAGGTCAAAGTTTAACAGCCTTACAATGATGTTTCTAATAGTCATAATAATAGTAATAATAATAATATAATAATAAAAATAATAATAATAATAATAATTGTAGCAAATAATTTCAGCTATAGGAATTATACCAAAGTAGCTTAATAAGCGCGTTATTAAACTAAAACTAAAAATATACATTTACGAAGAAATATAAAGAGTCATTATACTGAAAAATTGTTTTATACAGTGCGAACATTTTTAAACACTATAAAAGAGTGGAATTACATTTGGAATTAACTAAATATTTGAAAGATCGAGAATATAAAACAATAAAATAATATATTTATAATATAATAATAATAACATTACAATGATAATGATAATACTTATAATAATAGTGGTTAGCAAATAGATAAAAAAACAAATAGTAAGTTACGTAGTACGTAAACAAAGAGATAATAAAACAAATATAAAAAAAAATATACCGTTAAAAAATTTTCCGAAAATTCTTTAAAACCAATTTGCTTTTTTTCACGTGACACAATTTGGGAAGTCAATCTCGTAAGGGATATCCATTCTCAAAGGTTCACCGTTAGAGAGTCTCAGCTCTCAACGTCGACGTGGCAGGATCGAGGAAGCCGTAAAATCACAAAGCGGATCACCGGCTCGCTTGAAATAGTGTCGTTCGAGTAACCGGCCTATCGTTTAACCCTTCCCTTCTAAGGCTCGTAATACGTAGAAAGGGTCTGTAAGGTCTATTCATCCCTTCTCTTTCTCTCTCTCTCTCTCTCTCTCTCTCTCTCACATACATACACATACGTTTCGTTTTCACCATGGGATTCACACCGAATCTGAAATCTCTTCGTCGTTTTCGCGCGCTATTAACACGAGTATAGGAATGCATATATGTATGTAAGTGTGTGTACGTGCACGTGTGCGTAGAGTAGGTCTAACGAAATAGTTAGATCCGATTTGTTTCATTTAACGACACCTTTTCTCTCTACGTGACGCATTAAATTGAACTTCTCTTCTTGATTCCCTTTCTCAAAGAACTTTTAATCAATATTTTTTTTTTCTTTCTTTCTTTTTTTTACTTTCTTTTTAAGGAACTTGAAAGGAAGAAAAAGAAGAAGAAGCGAAAGAAGAAGGAGAGAAAGTGAAGAAAATGACCTTTTTTCGGCTTTCTCAATGTAATTAGAAGTCGACGCGAAAGAGAAAGGGCACTAGCGAATAACCTTTTTATATAAGAAAGAACCTTTCATTCCGTAATATTGTTGAAACGCGATGGCGTAACGCGACTCTTTTATTCCCCCCTTTTTTTATTTTTCACTTTTTTCCCTCCTACTTTTCTCTCTCTATTTCTATGTATAGACAACTTCTTCTTTATTTTTTTAAGTTCATTTTTATTCTTTTTCTTATATATTTTTTCCCTTTCTTCTCTTCATTTCTTCTCATCCACGTTATTAGCTTTTAGCTGTTTTCTTCGTACGCATTTCCGTGTAACGATACTACCGATGACTGCGGCTAATTACACTCCTCCAAATGAACTTTCTAAGGTGTTAATCGATTTTTAAGAGCGTTTTACTTGCAACAAGAAAATTTCTAGATATTAAAAGTAATATAGTTTGCGTTTAACGCCAAATAAATATTGTTTATGGTACATTGTCAAAAACTGAAATTAACTTTGTAAATATTATCTTGATCGTTAAATGGATTCCAAAGATAATACGTTGTTTAATTATTATTTAACGAGTTTCATTGTTATTTATTTTACATTTTACATCGAGACAGGAAGCAGTTAATTATTTAATAAAATATATTCTACACATACAACATTTGCTCGTACATAATATAGAAATATTAACCCAGTAAAAAGTATAGATACTACATTATACAAAGACGTACGAAATAATTACGCGTAATCGTGCGAATATCCAAGCACCAGTATAGGATAGGTTCTCGGTGATTATCATAATACAGCTCTCCAGAAAGTCATAATTGGGAATTCCTACGATCCGGGAAATTCCGCGAGAGTCCCTGGGTCTTAATGTTCGTCGAGAACTTTTCCAAGTGATATAATCCCCGTATTAGTCTAACGATTATTATAACTCCCAGCTGTTTCTTCACAGCGTCGAATTTTATTTCAGCAATGGATCATTTTATTAACATAAAAGATTACTCTACAACATTGATTATCTCATTTCCTTTCTCTCTCTCTCTCTCTCTCTCTCGTTTTCTTTTCAAATCTTAAAATCTTTAGATTCGTTTGATATTATATGCGAAGGCCTGTAAAGTAAGGGTCTGGGGCCTTATTACACGCGTAGAGCACGTAGTCACTTGAGTTTGGATCTTCTCGATTGTGCGTAGCCACCCTACATGCCTATAAAGCCTATACCGCCTATACAGCCTATACTGCCAACCTATACGGCCACCCTACGTGTAGTTTTGTTCTACGGATTAGGGGCTTTGATACAACCATCCTGCGTGTAGCTTTGTTCTAAGGGTTAGGCCCTTTTCCTGACCACTAATCGTTTCGACCACGTTTATCTGGTGTCAATTGGCGAAGGTAAAAGATCTCTCAAGCGTGCGAAATAAGATACCTCACAGTGTACCTGGGTTATTTTCTTCTCTATTTAGTATTTCCGAATCAATGTATATAATTGTGTAATTTTCTTCTGAAATAAAATATTCTTTTATCCCAAATTTTCCCTCTCAATTCCGCGTGAGAATTTTTATACCGAGGCAAGTTGTATTGTTACCGCGTAAATTTGTGTACGTTACTGTTCTTATCCATTCCTATCTGATTCATTTCTGCGATAAAACAATCACATATTTTGCTTACTAAGGGCTAAATTTTGCGTGGGGCTGTTTCTTTGTACGGCAGGATTCAACGAGAATTACGTATAAACGATAAAACTACGATGTGTGACGAACAATGGTTGTTTTATACGCAAGTACATTTTAATGAAGTTTTTCATGATTAAATTATAATTTTTCTCAAAGAAATAATACACACACATATACTCTAACCTACACAATTTACTTTAATAATTAATAATAAAATTTAGTATAATATATTTTAAAAGATGTTATCCGCGAAAGCCAATTTAGTGGCATGTATTGGAAGATGATATTCACGAAAGCCACTGTAGTGGCTCGCCGCGGTTAGAAGGTTAATAAGTAATCATTTCTTTCTTACTACTTTCTTTTAAACGAATATCATACTTAACCGTTAAACGTGTATAAAAAGTTTACGTATGCATATATATATATATATGTACATGTTTTCGTAGATGTATTCTCAAAAGAGACAAAACTTGGAACGTTGTGAGTCAAGGGAAGGAGCATGAAAGCAAAGACGAAGTCGTTACTTGGAGTAAACAACTTTTCTCACGAGGAAAATAAAAAATAAGAGAGGGAGAGAATAAAAATAATAGAAAAAGGAGTATGAAGAAGAAGATAAAAAAAAGGGCAAAGAAAAAAAGAAAAAGGAAGAGAGAAAGAGAGAGAGAGAGAGAGAGAGAGAGAGAGAGGGAGAAAGGGAAAGAGAGAGAAGAAGCCACTTTCAGGAAGGATGCAAAATGAAGCGAGGTGCTCGGCGGTATCCAATAGTGGCTATAACTAGCAAGCCACTAACCCCTGTTCTAATTAAGCTCGGGCTAACCTGCGAGTTAGGATTATTACTTGGGATCCGAGAATGGAAGGTACACGTATAGCGGTTACCTATACGTTTGCACGTGTATGCACACGTCTCTGGTTATCGCGTTCTTGTGTGCGTTTGAACGAGCGAATGCTTTCTATCTCTCTCGCTCTCGCTCTCTCTCTTTCTCCTTCTCTCTCTATCTTTCTTTTACAGGATGAATGTGAGAGAGAAAGAAGACTGTCGTCTGGCAGCTAGCCAACTATCCGTTTCCGTTCTCGTTCCTGCGGGAGCCCCCCGACAGGAATTCAACACGTTTAGGCGTTACTAGGAAGAAAAGTTGCTTCGAAAATTCTTGTCGACGCTGTTGTAATAATCTCTGTCTGTCTCTCTCTTTCTCTTTTGTTTTTATTCTATTTTTCTCTATTTTACTTACATATTTTTACGTTCAATCTAACGAGAATATTACGATCCTATCGATGGAACAATCGGGTTGTTGGGGGTTATATAATAGAGTGTTTCGATAGTTGAGCATGTGAATAGTAAAACGTTTGAATATTAGATCGTTAGATACTGGAAGCTCCATTGTATTAAGTTATGATGTACATATATTCGCGTTCCGTTTTCACTTTTTGGAAAAAGTACAAAAAAAAAAGGTTTATTTTTACCAAATGGAGAAAACAGGTTGAATATATTGTTATAAAACAATACGCGCCATATACATACCTATTTTGCGGGAAATAAAATTGATTTAGCGTATTCCGATTTTTATTTTCAATTGGATGGAAAAAAAGGTAGACGATGCGTGAAGGTAGTGAGGAAAAGAGACACAGACAGAGAAATAATGAAAGGGTAGGTCATAACCACGAGGTTTGTTGTTTAAATTCTTAAGTCAAAGATATATCTCGAGAAATGGAGTTGTTCAAAATTATATCGAAGTTTTACGCCACTGCGTTGTAGATGCAGGATCATACTGAGGAAAGTTGTAACGAACAAAGGTTTAATGAGATCCGTTTTACTTTTCGATCGCAAAGAGTTTTCATTCTCCCTCTCCCTCTCTCTCTCTTTCTCTCTCTCTATTTCTTTCTATCTCCCTTTTCTTCGTTTATCTCGTAAAACTTTTTTCATAGAAAGAGTATTAAGAAAAGTCGACTTTAAAGGAATAGATAAGGATAAAAAAATTCGATCGCGATTATTTCGATCACGTTGATTATTATACGAACATTTTGCCGCGTAATTTATTTGTCTGTTATACTTCATTTTTTTTTTTTACTTACTTTCTTTTCATTATTACTAATTTTTCTTTCGATCGTGTAAAAAAGAAAAAAAAATTAATAAGAATAAAATAAAGAAGAAAAGAAAAGAAAAGAGATTCGATAATAGGGTAAAAAGGGCCTTTATTAATATTTCCACTTCATACCTTTTGAATCTTTGTAAAGCGTCGTCGAACGAAACAAACTACGGATCTTTTCGAGAGCGTTCTCTGCTACGAATAACGACGAAATACGGGTTCGTCGTAGTTTTATGAAACGCGTACGAGCGTTCTAGTAAGCTTGTGCACTAAAGTACCTCGTTATAAGTTATAACGATATTATAATTAATATCGTTGCTATATTTAATGATCGAGCTTCGAAAGGATATACCAACGCGCGGCTTCTACTTTCCTTCATTCCATACATACGTATCTATGTATATATATGTAAGTCGAATCGAAAAGTTCAACCTAGGTACAAAAAATGATTGAAAATATATATTATCGCGATATAGGATATTGTTATATACATATACTGTAATATACAAAGATTATTTCACTTAACTGAAAATATTTGTGAAGAACTCTCACCTGCATCGTATACGGACATGTGTCTAGGAAGATCTATTGTTAAAAAAGGAAATATTGGAAAGGGTGATTCGGTCATAAAACCTAAGGTATCAATAACATGTGGGGGTAACAAAAATTCCACATGTTTTATCGGACCCGGCGAGCAATCGTACATATTTGTTTAGGTTTTATGTTTCCGATAAAGATCTCCTTGTACACTGTTCCTTCTAACGAAAAACAGATGTAGACCTTGGACTTTGCTTGGACCTTGCACCCTAGTGCTATTGGTCAATCGAACTAAGAATCTCCTACTCTTTCCAAAAGGGGTGTTACTTATTAGACTATAAATGCGTGGAAAGAAGGAGACTGGGGACTGTTATTAGAACTATTAGAGTTACTGTTACTAAGGATCGGGAGTCGAGTGTTCGTCATTATTCGTCTTATTCGTTCCACTCGTCTTATTCGTGTTATTAGAAGTTATTAGTCTTATTCGTTTTATTCGTCTTATTCGTGTTATTAGTATTATTCGTCTTATTTTATATTATTCGTATATTTGTAACATTTCTACATACTGTAATATTCGTATTGTGCTTACTTGTTAAAATAAAGCTGTTTTTTTTGTTGTTTACCTTCAATCATCACGAGTTCCTAAGGTGTTTTACACATTTTCTGGCGACCGTGACAGGACCTTTCGGTGGTGATTGAAGAATTGTGCTGATAGTAAGTGTTATTTAACCTCAAAATGGAAGCAGCGAAGAAACAAAGAACGGTTCAACGTACGCTTTTTACGAGGAGCTTGAACGCCTTCTCCATGAAATGTGGTAATGCGACTGTTTCCCAAAGTGAACGGCTCGTGGCCTGGCAACTGCTTGAATCAAAAATGCAGGAGTTGGAACTAGCTAATACGAAATATATTGAGCTGTTATCAGAAGTGGCGGAGGAGGCAGCGATTGAAGCTGAAATGGAAGCTCATGATGCGTACAAACAGAAGTTTCTGGAAGGGAGGTTAAAATTTCAGACCTGTAATGGTACTCAAATTGGACGGGAAGCGAATTCGGTCCAGACAGCAGCACAAAGTGGGAAGCCGTTCAAACGCCCACTCTTAAAAGTGATAAAGTATGGTGGTGGCGTGAGCACGTGGCTTCAGTTTTGGTCGCATTTTCGAAAAATTCATGAAGATGAGTCTGTTTCCAAAGAGGATAAATTAGAATATTTGAAACAAATGATGGAAGAAGGCTCAAAGGCTGAAGATATAGTAAATGGATTTCCTACCACAGCCGAAAATTATGATAAAGCTTTCGAGAGCATTAAAAATCGCTTTGGGAGAGAAGATCTACTAATCGAATTTTATACACGGGAATTGCTCTCATTAGCATTACAGAATGCGACCAATAAAGGAAGACAAGTAAGTGTTTCGACCATGTATGATAAGATATCGGCGCAAATCCGCGCTCTCGAGACGCTTGGTGTCAAAACAAATAATTGTGCAACGATGCTCTATCCGCTCGTCGAGTCCTCGCTGCCAGAGGAGATCCTGAGGACGTGGCAACGCTCGCCGTTGAGTTCGGGGGCGTATGACGACGCAGCCGAGGGTGGTTCTACTACAGACCGTCTGTCGAGACTTCTACAATTCCTGAAGGCAGAGGTTGCAAATGAAGAAAGAATCAGCATGGCGATCAACGGCTTCAAGCCTCAGGTTGCGACGGGGAGAAAGGACGAGTACAAGAGTAAGGACAAAGTTAGTTCGTCGGTGAAGCAACCGAGTGCGAGCGCGTTATATTCGGGTGAGAGAAAGGTAAAAAATTGTATTTTTTGCGGCGCAGATCACGAAAATGTAGATTGCGATAAAGCTAAACAATGGCCGTATGAAAAGCGTAGAGATTTACTTAAAGAAAAAAGATGTTGTTTTAGATGCTTAAAACGGAATCATTTGATAAAGGATTGTAAAGTAAAAATTTCATGCGGATGGTGTGACAGACGTCACTCAATGCTCATGTGTCCGGGATTGCGCGATCAATTTACTAGCGTGACTGTGAGTAAAAATGATTCGTTGAATAAACAAGCGAATGAGCAAGCGAACGTAGAGCAAAATCTCTCAAATTTTAGTTGTATGCCGAATGTAATTTTACAGACTCTTCGCGTTGTTATATATTCGGATTCAAAAGAAAAGGTTGTGCGTGCGGTCATAGACCAGGGCTCTCATAGATCGTATATTCGTTCGGAAGTGGCAAAGTTTTTGAAATACGAGAGGCTTGGTAAGAGAGAGATATCTCATGCACTTTTCGGCGGTGTAAGTTCTCAATCCAAGGAACATGATGTTTATTTGATTCGAATGAAAAGTTTAGACGGAAAATATTCATGTAATTTCCAAGTAATGAATGAGGATACTATTTGTACTGATATACCGACGATCAAAAGAGCTCCCTGGATTGAGAAATTGAAGAAAAATAATATTAATCTCACAGATTTACAAAGAAATGTCGATGATTCGAGCGAGACAATCGATGTTTTAATAGGTGCGGACGTAGCTGGTAAGCTTTTTACAGGAAGAAAACTCGATGTAGATAAGAGTTTGTCGGCATTTGAAACAAGATTAGGTTGGGTTATCATGGGTAAAACACCTGAGGTAACCAAGGAGGATGATGTGATTAGTGAGTTGTCAATGTTCGTGAGTGAAGCAAACATTTCGGATCTCTGGAAATTGGATGTTATAGGTATACGAGATCCCATTGAGAAAAATAATCGGCTATTGAATGAACAAAAAGTAAAAGAAAATTTTTTAAGCACAGTTTCTATAACCGAAAACGGACGTTACACGGTTGATTTACCCTGGGTCGATGACCACGCGCCTCTTTCGCGTAATTTAGAAATGGCAAAAAGTAGATTAAGTAATACGGTGAGAAAATTAAATAAAGATGGGTATCTGGAAAAATATGATAGAGTATTCTCGGAGTGGCTCGAACAGGGTATAATTGAAGTTGTACCGGACAACGAGTTGAATGATCGAGCTCACTATTTACCTCATCGTCACGTCATAAAGTCTGGAAGTACTACTCCACTGCGGCCGGTGTTTGATGCTTCTGCGAGCGAGAAGGGTTTTCCTTCTCTAAATCAGTGTCTTGAAAAAGGGCCAAATCTTATAGAGTTAATTCCTGCAATTTTATTAAAATTTCGAGAAGACAATATAGCGGTAATTGCAGATATTCGCAAGGCCTTTCTTCAAATTGAAATTAATCCGAAAGATCGTGACTATTTAAGATTTTTATGGTTCGCGAAGGGAAAACTTATCGCCTTACGTCACCGACGCGTTGTTTTTGGTCTCACTAGTAGTCCATTTTTATTAGGTGCAGTATTAGAGTATCACATTTCTCAGATAAAAGGGGTACCAAAATATATTACTGAAAAGTTATCGAAATCTTTTTATGTAGACAATTGCGTCACCAGTGTTAAATCACCAGCGGAGTTGGAGACCTTTATTGAACAGGCAACATCGATAATGAAAAAAGGCGGTTTCGAATTACGAGGGTGGGAGTATACCCATGATAACTCAGAGAAAGAAGAAACTCGGGTGCTCGGGATTTTGTTTAATAAAGCCCGCGATACGATATCGGTTAACACTGTGTTGATTGACGAGATTAGTGACGAGATAACAAAACGTAAGATTCTTTCGATTTCACATAAGATATTTGATCCAATCGGGTTCACAGCACCGGTGATGATAATTCCGAGATTAATATTGAAAAGATTGTGTAAATCGGGATACGATTGGGATTCACCAGTAGATGAGAAATCACATAAGGAATTTTTTACGTGGTATAATCAGCTACATTACTTAAATAAAATAGAATTGCCGAGAAGTTTCGGTGAAGGCGTTTTCTCTCTACATACCTTTTGTGATGCGAGTCAATCAGCGTACGCTGCGGTAACATTTTTACGTGTAGAGAATGAGAACGAAGTAAAATTGCATTTTTTGGCGGCGAAGGCGCGAATCGCACCAGATAATTCGACTATACCGCGTCTTGAACTCTTAGCCGCTTGCATAGGTAGTCGACAAACTGAAGATGTTCTACAGGCCATTAGTTATAAAGATATACCCGTTTTTTGTTGGTCCGATTCGACTACTGTGTTAACATGGATAAATCGTGATAGTCAATGGGGCGTATTTGTGTGGAATCGCGTACGCGAAATTAGACATTTGTCAAAATCGTGGACATGGCAATATGTACCCGGTCCTCAAAATCCAGCCGATCTACCGTCGCGCGGCTGTCAAGCAAAACAATTGTACGATTCGCACTGGTGGGAGGGACCGGATTGGTTGTACGGGAATCAGGACACCTGGCCGTGTGCGAAAGGTGTCGTTGACGAAAGTGAGGTAAATAGCGAGCTCAAGAAGTCAGCTGAGCTCACGATGCTTAATGTGAAATGTGTAGATGTGAACTTGGTAAACAGGTTCTCCTCATATAGTAAATATCTAAGATTTTTATAAAGCGTAATCTCTGCGTAATTTGTATTTTTATTTTACTCTGAAGATTAGTATAATAACGTGTATGTGGAGTTGATAACTCCAGGTGGGAGGATGTGAAGAACTCTCACCTGCATCGTATACGGACATGTGTCTAGGAAGATCTATTGTTAAAAAAGGAAATATTGGAAAGGGTGATTCGGTCATAAAACCTAAGGTATCAATAACATGTGGGGGTAACAAAAATTCCACATGTTTTATCGGACCCGGCGAGCAATCGTACATATTTGTTTAGGTTTTATGTTTCCGATAAAGATCTCCTTGTACACTGTTCCTTCTAACGAAAAACAGATGTAGACCTTGGACTTTGCTTGGACCTTGCACCCTAGTGCTATTGGTCAATCGAACTAAGAATCTCCTACTCTTTCCAAAAGGGGTGTTACTTATTAGACTATAAATGCGTGGAAAGAAGGAGACTGGGGACTGTTATTAGAACTATTAGAGTTACTGTTACTAAGGATCGGGAGTCGAGTGTTCGTCATTATTCGTCTTATTCGTTCCACTCGTCTTATTCGTGTTATTAGAAGTTATTAGTCTTATTCGTTTTATTCGTCTTATTCGTGTTATTAGTATTATTCGTCTTATTTTATATTATTCGTATATTTGTAACATTTCTACATACTGTAATATTCGTATTGTGCTTACTTGTTAAAATAAAGCTGTTTTTTTTGTTGTTTACCTTCAATCATCACGAGTTCCTAAGGTGTTTTACACAATATTATAATTAAATATTACGAATTTAAAAGGTAAGCTTGCTCGATTTACCGATAATATATTTCTTCATAAATCTTTTAAAACCATGGTACCGATATTTCGTTAATTTTTTTTCTTTCTTTCTATCGGTAAAGAAGTAGAAAAAGAAATATATATATAAAGAGAAACGAACTCGTATGAAGGAAAAATTTGAAATTTAATCATTGCTAAGCACTACTCTACTCCTCTAAATGCAGTCTACGTACAGGTTCGAAGCTTTTTTCCTGCTACCGCCTTTTCACCACCGGCCATTTTATCTTCTCTGCTACTTTGCAAATGTACGCGTCCATATAAAATGCATCGCATCCTATTGTAGCACTTTCTCTTGAGAAGAGTAAGAAGAAGAAGAAGAAGACGAAGACGAAGAAGAAGTAGCAAAAAAAGGAAGTAGCAGAAGTAATAGTAGTAGTGGAAGAAGAAGAAGAAGAAAAATAACGCGAATACGTAGAATGGGTAAAGGTGAGGAAGGAGTGGTGGTGATGGTGGTGGTTGGTTTTGGGTTAGGGGAAGTCGAAGAAGAACGGTGGAAACGCTAATTCGCGTCCGTTTTAAAGTGAGGACGCGCGATAAGCTGCCATACGAGAAAGAGAAAGAAAGATAGAAATAGAAGATCGGAAAACTGGAGCGAGTAGCAGAGATAATACGTCTTTCCTGTCACGTAGCGGGGCGATGGCATTATGATAATGCCGCGGTGGATAAGAAGGATTCGGAGAGGAAATGTGAACGATGAGAGAAGTGCTGCGTTGGAGACGTACTCGTCTACTGTCGTTCGTTCCTTCTTCCTTTCTATGCTTCTTTCTTTTCCTTCCATCAGCAGAGGCCCACTTCTTTTCTAGACGTCTTCTTGAAAATACTCGGATGATTTAATCCAGATTCGATTTTTCATCTGCACTCTTTCTCTCTTTTTTTCTTTCTTCCTTTCTTTCTTTTTCATACACACACACATACACATACACACATACATACACACAAACACTTATATAATTTTATATATATAGGTACATAACATTGTTCAAAGGCAAACGTAAGAAAAGTTAGAATTTTACGAGTCGATAAATTTTATTTTAGGAGACTATCTTTCCTTCTCTTTATTTCTCTCTCTCTCTCTCTCTCTCTCTCGTCTGTCTCTCTCTCTCTCTCTCTCTCTCTCTATCTCTCTGTCTCTAACGTAGGTATAGAGCATATAAAAAGACGTTTGAGAATCGCCTTGCTGATAATTCGCAAGACAAAGGATTCAACGTAGCTAATTTCATTGTTCGAACCCCTCGCAGGCATTTGTAACCATCGTCGGCACTTACTGAAGATGGAAGGTGGTAGTAATTGGATGGAAGGCTAATTAGATGTTCTACGAAGGGTCGGAGAAGATACAAGGAGGAATAGGTATGTGCTCGAGAAGGGAGAAATGATACGCGGGCCAGTTTCGTAAAGCTGCGAGGCAATTCGAACTAAAAGTGAGACACGAGATTTATGACGAAGGAAAGACCATGTATCTAACAGAGGACAGAATCTTGGACGGTTTTCTTTTTGAAGACTCAAATTTTTAAAAATAGTCCTTGTTGTATTTCCGCTTCAACCAGCTTGCATTTCGCTAGTTCACAACAAACGTAATCGGTCTCTGTTTATATATATTTTCTCTTTCTTTTTGTTTGTTTCCTTTTCTTTTTTTTTTCTTAGCTGCGGACAATACAACACCCGTTAGTTCGTGAAAAGAGATAGCTCACACCTTACGAGGTAAATAATGGACAACCATCGTAGCACTGAAGTAGTTCTCTATATAACCCTCTAACCATATATAAGTATACGTAGTAAATCTTCTTACATATCTATGTTTACTAGCTCGGGTGTAGTTATTCATTCTCTTGAATCATTGCCGTAATGCATTCTCAAAAAGACAAGGGCGTCGTTCCACGAAATCGGGCTTACCATTCAAGAATTGATCGTTAGAAGGGCTAAAGCTTATCTCTGTTACTTATGTATTTGCTTATGAATTTCTTTAATGAAAAGTTACATAACCAGTGGAGAATCATCTCAAAGAAAGTATTAAGTACATTAAATCGCGCATGAGTTACTTTTCAATGAACGATATAGAAATTATTCAAAGTTAAATGTCCTTGATTGAGTATTCTTTCATTTCATGTCAGATGATTCTTGATTTTCTTTTTTCAAGTTTTCTTTTCTTTCTATTACGCAAGTTAAATATTGTAAACACAAGTTAGAAGAATAGCGTTGGCAATAATAACGGGACTTCATGTAATATTTAATTATGTCACTAAGACTTCTCATGAGGGTTGGGAAGAAGAGATAAATTGACGGGTCTGAGATTACATTAAGATTTTAGCCGACAGATTATTCACGCCCTGTCTCCCACTCGTTCTGCCTTCTTCGAACTTTACCATGGGTAACCACTTAATCGTTCATAATCTATTCAACGCTTCGAAAAGCGTCTTCGCGTTAATCGCGATAAATGTTGAAGGTGTACCATCTTGCCGACAAGCGGATATCGTGAAAAAGTAACATCCTTTTTCTTTCTTTTTCTCTCTTTTTATTTATTTTTTTTTATTTTTCTCATTTTCTCTTATACTTTGGCTTTTAACGTCGAAAAGATTACTTCGTTAGTATTACGGATCTTCTTCGGGTAAGACAAAAAAGATCGGTGAATCTCGAGATAGTCGTTAAATCGACGAAACGGTTGCCGAAGTATACCTACCTACGTTCAAGCATTCTCTATGAGGTACCTACTCGAACGATTCGAATTCAGCAGGACCCGGTAGTAGCAGCAGCTACCTTCTCTCATGGTAATCGCTGATACGTACAGACTAAGTACCGTATCTATGGACCAGTGCACTTGAAACCGAAGATCTCCATTAGCTACGATAGAGAGCTCGCGTTAAGAGTGTTAATGCGACTCTCGGGACTCGTCCCATACCTACACAACTTCACTACTTAAGGTCGATTCCAGACGTGAACTCGTTCCACAGATTAGCAAACCTTTACCAAAGAGATGTGCAAGGAAAATGTTATTTTTTTCTTTTTAATTTCATTCTTTTTATTCTATTTTCTTCTTTACCACATTGATTTTCTTTCCAAGTCTGGTGATATATAATGTTGAAGGGTATATATTATATATATGTGTGTAAGTCAATAAAATTGATTGTCAGGGACTTATTGAAAGACTTTAAAAGAAGAAACAAACAAATCGATATTCTCCCAAGTTGTCAAAGTAAATAAGTATAGTATGGGTACATGCAGGTTTCCAAGATGGCGATTATTTGGATTACCCATGAGTGGTTTCATCTTGAACTTCGTTCCTCCGTGAAAAGTTCTGGCCGTTAGTAGTCCGCCTTGGCACGGTCACCGTCCAAGAGTATCAAAGGAGAAAGTTGGCTTATACTTACGGAATATCGCTTTTAACGCTGGAAGCCGCTAGTAACTGTGGGGGCGGAGTTGCCAACTTGTACGACGGAATACTTTGCTCGACGCTAGTAAATTATTCCTCTTTTTATCCCGAAACCGTCCTACTCTTCGTCAAGACTCTATTTCTCTCTCTCTTTCTCTCTCTTTCTGTCTCTTTATATTCACCTCTTTCTTACTCGGAACGAGCTCACATTGTCTGTACTTACCGAAAACTTACTCATCGAAAGTCCGTTTCCTTTCAAATCATTCTCGTTCTAAAAGACCCCCTTAGTTGATATCTCTTTTCCTTTTCTCGATCGGTATGAAATTAACGGTCCGACGCTTTTGAAAATCACGAACCAGAGTCTATGTAAGGGAAAAAGGGAGGAAAAGAAAATTTAAAATAAAGACAAAAAGAAGAAATAAGAAAGATCTAACTAGTTTCCTTCACTTTATTTTCCATTTTCCTTAGCTGTTCCAGCTAGGATTCTCGATGCTGAGTCGTTTTGACTTTGATTTCGATCTTCTCTTTCTTTCTCTTTTACTCTTACTCTTTTGATTTTTATTTTTCTCTCTATTTTCTTTTCCCTTCTCTTCTTTTCTTCTTTCTTTCTCTTCCTGGTCGTTCATGATTTTATCCCTGTCCTTCTTGTCGTTCTCGTGGGAATACAGGTACTCTCATTCCGTCAAAGAAGGATAGCTCCTTGACTGGTCTCACCATCCTCTAGCCCTTATCGCCACCTGCATCCCTTTTTCCAACTGCTTCGTCTTTTTTCCCTTCTCACCTTTCCTATTTACATTTGATTTTGCACTTCTTGACGATATTATATCAATCGTTGTGATATTCTTATCCTCATTTCCTGCTATTTTTTATTTCATATCCTGCTATTTAATTTCCTGCATTACTGCTATTTTTATTTTTATAAAGTGTGAGTTTCTAAGTAAGAATATTATTATATGATTTTATACAACTTGCAATTGAGTGTTGAATAAAAGTAAAGGCTGATTTTCTATTGGTCCATGATATGTCTTACTTTCATATGTCAAAATGTTAAAAGTACATGCATTTGTACAATATTCTTGAGCTGCATTGTCCTTCGTTGGGGTCGACCATATTATTAGTAAAGATATTTACAAATAAAAGAGATAAATTTTTCTTGGTTTCGTCTGATGAAGTTATCGCCGGTTATTATTGGCTCAATACATTCCAACCTATACCTGTGAAGCCAAAGGACAAGAAAATATTCTATTTGGTTGTTCGGAGAGTCGTTTCGTTTTTCTTTTGTAAAAATGAAGATAATTTTTGCTTCGAGGTTAAACCTAAACCTTTCAAGTGGTCATAAATAGTTGAATTGGATAAATTTAACCTCTCATCGATCTCATGTGTTACTATTTGTCGGTTTGCATCAATTAATGCCATTATTGCGTCAGCAAAAAACGAAACGACTTTCCAAACCACCTAATATATTCTTCCAAACGAAACTTTATTCGCTCAATAAATAGAATATTCATTATTTATATAAAAGATTAAACTAGGTTCCTAAAAATAGAAGTTACTCAGTAGTGGAAAAATGTCAAAGCGATGGTGCTTCGACATATAAATATACATATATGAATATATATGAAATATACATGTATACTACACATATACGTATGTAAATCCTTTCAGATGTTTGTAGGATTACACGCTTTAGTCCGCTTCTTTTTATTTATTTCGCAATGAATCAGAGCTACTATATTTTCAGTACACTTTTAAATAAATTTCCTTAACTGGAACGTTTTATAACCTTAATAACAAAGAAGGATTTGTAATAGCATTAAAATCAACGATTAAATAAATAATTTTAGATTTTTCGTTTAACAACAGTATTTTTCTTCTTGTATTTTGTTTCTTATGTTTTATTTACGAATATAAAATACATCTTAATTACAACAAAATTGTGACTATTCTCTCGTGTTATTTCAAATTCCTAGGAAGATGTTGCAAAAAAAAAAAAGAGAAAAAAAAAAGAAATATATCTTATCTTTATTCGTCACGTTCTTCGTAGTTCCTTCCTGGTCAACGTCCGATCCCGCGGGAACTCGTCTACTTCTTCTCGAAGGATGTCTTCTCCGGTCACACTGAAGGCAGTTCTCTTCAGTCGGGAACTGGAAAGTCTCGATGTCCTTTCTTCTTTGATGCTTCTTTCCCATTCCCATTTCAAGGATCTTCGGTCACAGCGAACGACTCTACCCACCTGTGTCGTAGTCATCTACTTTTTCTCTCCCTCTCTTTCTCTCTCTTTTTCTTACCACTTACTCGTCTATACTTCACGTGATAACGTTCGAAGAGACGATGGCATTTCCAGGTCCGAGGCGTCGTTCCTTCGAGTTCCTTCGAAATCCTTAAGGACCTCGTTGACCTCCTTTCCACGAAGCGTTCAGTAACTTTCCCATCTTTGATGTTACACAACTCTCTTTCTCTCTTTCTCCCTTTCTCTCCTTTCATTCGAGAAATCTGTTCATCTTCGTTCATCGTTCGTTGCTGTTAGTCTTAACCAGACCCAACAGATTCAATCTCGGGAATACAGGGAATTCCATCCTTGTCATCATCCACCCCTTGATCTTTTTTTTTGCTTTTTGACCGTCCCTGACACGTAAAAAAAGAAAAAAAGAAAAAAGAAAAAAGAAAAAAAAGGAAAAATAAAGAAAGGAAAGAAAGAGAGAGAGAGTTCCAACTTTACTCGGCTCGATTTCAACACGGCCAAGATATCACGTCCAGAGTCCATCAACATTCCCGGCGTTATCTTGCGACGGGTCGCGAAAAAGGGAACGTGGTTGGAGTATTTCAAGCCTTTCTAGGATTTTCTTTTCTTTCTTTTCGCATGAATACGACTCATCATTCGGAAGGTCACATCTTTTTCAAGGACAATTCTTTTTTTTCTGCAGAAATCTTTTTTTTCGTTAAAATAATAGCCGTGAAATGTCAAGTGAATGGATGACGATGAAAAGTATGAGATAATATAAAAACTTTGTATCATAGGGAAGTTAAACAGGTAAAAAAATCAAAACATATTTGTTTTAATCCTGTTGAACGTTTCGTCCTTTTATTAGGACTTCTTCGACAACTTGATCATCAATGTTTCGAGTTTTCTATGTATTATTAAAATTCGTTTGTAACGTCATAAAATTAAAAACATGTAATTATAGAGATAATATTTTTTTTTTATTAGAAATTTGATCAAAATATTTACTGTTATTTCATTCATCAGCTCCTTTAAATGTTTATATAATTATAAATAAAATGAAACTTAATAATCAATCAGATTTTATCGTAGGTAGTTAAATATTATAAGAATAAAGTGATGATTTGTATTCAACTTCATAGACACAGAATAGGATATTAATGATAAAATATGCTTGCAATTTTGTAAAAGATATTTGATTCATTCATTCTTTCCATTGTCTAGCAATTTAATAAATATTTCTCAGAATGTCTCTTACATATTTAAATATATTTTCTACGATTTCGAATATTTTGTTGCATATTTGTTTTTTCATTGCAATTTTGTTAATCTAGTTAATTTGATAATTTTATTAACTTAACAGTGAATTGTTTAACAATTAAATATTCGCACTATGAAATATATATTTTATTACAAAAACGATATATATATATATATATATATATATATATATATATATATATGGTTTATTATTATTCTCGTGTAATTTATTGAGGTCATTTATACAAATTTGCCATTAGAATCATCGCGATAATTAACTTTCATTTCATTTATGTACATGATGAATTTCATTATCAATTATTTAGTCTTTCCTTTTCTTCCATTTCAAACTATCTTTCATTCATTTCATATGGTACCTACATATTAGGTCGAATTTCTAATCAAAAGCATGTGTACCGCAAGAAAAAAAAGAGTGCCTTTGAAATTAATGAAGAGCATCAAAAGGTAATAGTAGTAGTTACTCATGTGCACGCAGTTCACTCAGGTCAATAGTACGAGATGACCGATGGTAAAAAAGTCGACGTTAGCGATCGATTGCAAAAGAAAAAGGAGAATGAGGATAGCGTGTTGAACGTAAACACGCACACGTTACTTACTTGTATATATATTCACGTTTGAAATTTTAAAAGTTTCTATTGGTCCTGTTAAGTAAAACATAAGAGAAAGATCGTTTTAGTTATCTTATCTATTTTCTCGATCATACTCATTGGTCATTTCTTTTTTTTTTCTGGTTCAGCAATCGGTCACTCTTGAGGATGTTATCAGCGTGATAAGTAATTTACCTAAACGAGCAGATTTCATTGGGAATGTTGTTAATAGGTTATTTCGAGCATCGTTAACTTAAATGATCGAGTAGGATAATTAAAACGAATACATGTTTTGGTCGACCTCGAGGCACAAATCGTTTTATCATTTACCATATATCCCGTTCACAATTATTATCTAGATTTGTATTTTAAATAATCATTGTAAATAATAAACTTACGAGATATGATAAAGTTATCTATTTTGTGGCTATTTCCGTAAATAATATTTGAAAGTAACTTCGTAAAATCGAATTAATAACTTGACGTTTATTGTTCATAAATTCGCTGATACAGTATTGTTCAAAATAATCTTCTCAATTATTATTTTAAATAATCATTGCGAATATATCGAACCAAAGGGATAAAGTTAACTATTTTTCGGTATTTCGTGGCTTTTTTGTGTGAATAATATTTAAAAGAAAATTCGAATCAAATCGAATAAATAACTGAACCACAAATCTATTCAATTCCTGTAAACTGATATTTTTTGGATTTTTATTTACGTACTCAGAACGAATTATAGTTTACCGTTGAGAAGAAAAAGTTATCTATTTTGTGGTTAGCGGCTTTTCTCGTAAATGATATTTGAAAGAAAATTCGGAAAATCAAATAGATAACTTGACGGCCATTGTGTATCCTATATCTATGTGATTCCATAGATAGCAGTCGTTGAAGAGCTCGGGTTAATCCTTTGAATCCCGCCGCGAAGCACAATGGAGGCTTCAGCGTTCCAGGGAAATTCACGGGATGATTCTACGGGATGCTCGATACGTCAAACCGCGATCATACCATGAACGATTCTCTATTGTTCTATCTAACAAGTGTAAGTTACGAAAACAATAGAGAATACGGGTATGATGGAAGCTTTTTTTCCTCATTTTGTTTTTTCCTTTTTCTTGTTCTTCCTTTTTCTTTTCTTTCTTTTTCCCCCCTTTTTTCTCTTTCTTTTCCTTTCTTTTTAACTCGTTGCCTATTCAATGTATTCACTTTAAGGTATTTAACCTTTTATTGAAAATTAATATGTAAAAAGGATTAGATACGTTTGCTCTCAACGATCGATCGATCGATCATTCGATGTTAACATTTTTGAAAGATACAAAAGAAAATGTTGACCTTGATTTTGATCATGATCTTTTAATACTTTTACGAGCTGTTAATAAAATAATCTAACGAATTTTTAAAATTTTTAACTGAGTACCATAATAAATGAAAAAATTAAGCTTTGAATTTCGTTAAAAGATTTTTTGTTTAGGCGGAAATTAGATACAGCAAATACAATAATCGGTAGAAATGATAAAACAGAGAAAATTATGGGAATTTTATATAAATTTAATATCTCTAATAACTGTTTTCAAAATATAAAAATATCGATATTTTATTTTAATTTTTTTATACTTACAGCAAGTTATTAATTTGTTCTATTTATGCATAGTCTAAATGTAAAAGCTTAATATCCAATTTTGAAAAAATAACAATGTCAAATTAGAAACTTGGATATTTAATTTACAATTTTTATTAATTTACATAATTATTTTAAATTGTTATATTTATACATTCAACAAGATTAGCTTCGCATTAAATATATTAACGTTCTAGAAAAAAATTGAGGATTAAAAATTTTCTCGTAAAATCAGTATATGTATGTATAGTATAGTATAACTATAAACTAGTGACATTTCGATGACCTTCACTTAATATTTTTTAACGCAGAATAAAAAAAGGAATCGAATAGTGTAAAAAAAAGTATAATGTTTAATTAAAAAAAAAAGTGCAACTGCATCTAGCGGGTGCATCGATGCATTTAAAAAAAAGTATGGTCATAGAAAGTTGACATTTGTTGTGCCATATAACTTTTTTCTTTATGATTTTTTTCTATTGTTACTTAAAAAAAAGTTATTACCCGTCTTTGTTCCAAGAATCACCCTGTATACTTAGCAATATTGTAGAGAAAGGTAAAAAGAATCTAAAGGATGGGGGAGTTGACAAAGTCCTGACCATTTCTTCGTGGCTCCTCGTCTTCGTCAAGATGACGTGGTGATGTCACCGCTAAAATGCGGTTCATTATGTCGACGAGAAGGAACGATGAGAAAGGGAAACAGTCAACGCGGCTTTTCACGTTGGCAACACGCTGATGACGAGAGGAGGGTGGGAAGGCAAGGGTGGGAAGGCAAGGTTGTAAGCGGAAGGACGCTTGGTTCTCTAAGGCTCTGACAAATTGGAGTGACGTTGTTGACGAAAGGAAAAACGAGACTTCGGTGTATCTAGGTGCATCGAACGAACCAAAACAATGGTCCACTCTTTCAACCGTGTCTATCTACTTTTTTATTATTTTATATACTTTGTTTTTTTTCTTTTTTTTATATGGAAAAGTAAAAAAAGAAAAAGAAAGAGAGAATATTATCCTTGCCATTCTTCGTGTCTTTTTACCCAATATTTATATAAGGTGTGTATCTCAAAAGTCACTTCAACGTGATAATAAAAACATTTACAATTATTATTAATTTGTTAACACGTTCCATGCCGTATACGACTCCTGTTGAATTTTCCATTCAGGCCACTTGGAATTTTTATTGCAAAACAAAGAATTCTTTAAATATTTTAAATAATTCCTTAAAAATTAAAATTATTGCTTTGTTGTTTAATGCATATTAAAATTTTTATTATCTTTCTCCTGTTCATTAAAACTTAGTAGTATTGGAAAATTGTAAGGCATAAGTCCTAAACAACTTTTTTAAATCTTTAAGGAGTGTGGATTGTATACGTCCCAAGCGGCCTGAATGGAAAATTTTCAAAAATTACGGTAACATGGAACGTGTTAATAGAATTAATAATGTTTTACTTTTATTAGAAAAAAAAATTGAGTTGGTACTGATTGTCGATAATATATTAATTATCTAAATTTTTGTAAAAGTTAATTCGAAGAAATAAATATGAAAAATTTGAATTTGGTTTGCTTAAGCAAACGTCGTTGTCAAAGATGAATTTGCTGGTGGAATTTCGAATAGCTTCTATTCTCTTCGTCTCTTTCTTTCTCACTTTTTATTTTCTTTTGCTCTTTTTAAATCATCTTTTCTCGTCGAGAGCACCTAATCGACGGAAATTTTAAGAGTGGAAATGTTTTCGAGAGAGAGGGAGAATGCGAGAGAATGAGAGTGAGAGTGAGAATGAGAAAAAGATCTTTCTTGTTTGTAAGGAGAATGATGAAGCGATGAAGCGAAGGAGCGTATCTCGAAAGTCGAGCACAGAGAAAATCAATGAGCATAATTTTCAAGCCAAACCAAGCCAAGCCAAGCCAAGCTTTCGTTCCGAAAAACCACCAGGCTCAATTAGAATTTCCATGTTCGACCGTTTTGCCACGCGACGGCTAGATTTTTTTTTCTGTTTTTCTTTTTTTTTTTATCTCCGCATACCAGCAAAATTTGCACATTTGAATTTTTATTTCCCATGGCGCATTCGGTTTTTCCCTCCTCCCCTCCTCCTCTTCACCGTTTCTTTTTTTTATTCTGCCTTCCCCTCCCCTTATCTTTACGTTTTTTTTTATGTGTGATGTAGTACACAACACGCTTTCAGAATTTGAAATCAAAGAGAAATTTAATTTCTCGTTCCGGCTATTTTTTTTATTAATATTGTGAAAGAGAGATGGGTAAAGAGATAAAAAAAGGAGAGAAAGAGAGATAGAGAGAGAAAAAATACGAGATGAGAAGTTTGTTAACAACCTCATTATTATCTCATCATCGGGGAAGAAGAGTGTACGATGAAATCCGATATGTAATATCATATGGAATTTCAAATCATACGGAAGAGTACTTTTTGTAAAATCATATATACGCTTTTCTGTTTTGATAATCACCTTGACACAATTTTTTTTATTTCAATTTATTTTCCTTCATTCTTGAACTTTTGAAGAAGAAAATCGAAAATACAATACTTGTTCATCATATTACATGCTAATATTGGGTTGAGGAACATGTATCTTCGTATTTTTTCCATATAGTCGGTCTTAGAATAGTATAATTCTGATAATAATAATCGGATCTGACAATTGTCGAGTTCAGAAAGAAATAAATAATATAATAAAAAAAACTCAAAAAAACCTCGGACGGATAGACATTGATACAGATATAGAATATAATAATAGTTTATTTAATGTGTTAATTATATTATGTCGAGCGGTATTTACAAAAAGTGACGTGGGTGCAGAGTACAGAGTACAAAAAAATTATAACTGATACAGAAATATGACAAATAGGCAAAGATTAACTTCTTGTAAAATTTTAACAGACAGAGATTAACTTAACACCAGACGGCGACATTAACCTTCCCCTTCCTTATTTATTTTCACATATTTATATCAAAAATGAGCTTCGCCCTTTTGGAGAGGGATAGGGAACATATGAATCTTATTGGCCTCTAATATCGTTGGAGGTGGGGATCTTCAATACGCATTGGAAAGATCGCAAGGTTTTGTTTAATTAAAATTAAGATCGCATTTCAAACAGGAAATAGGAAATTAAATAAATATAAAAGGAAAGTAAATAAATGTAAAAGGAAAGGAAATAATATAAAAGGATATGAAATCAAATATAGAGCTTATCGCTTACAGCGGAAAGGAAATTAAAATATGTAACATTATAAGACTTATTGTCTACAGAATACTGTGACTCAGGCTGTTAAACGAATTTTCAATGTTTATGGATATGATGCAGTATCAGTATGTGCGACATAAAATTGGTTTATTGCAGCACCACTAGTGTGAAATGTTGAAAAAATCGATTTCGATAGTCTATATCTTTAAAAATAACATATTAAAATTTGAAGTGTATATCTCATTTTTAAATCGTTTTTGAGTTACAGCCATTTAATATTTCTTGATTTATAACGATGAAACCAGTAACTTAACCCTTTGCACTCCGCACGACTTTCGACGCTGAGTAGTAGCAACTCCGCGCGATTTCGCGGCAGAAACGGCACATTTACAGACTCTCGTATTATTTAGTACAACTTTGGAACCAAATAACGGATTTTAATGATATTGGACTTATATTAATCTGTAGACATCAAGGAACATATTTACCTAAAGAACTTTTACCAAAAGAACTTATTTACTAAGAGAATGTATGTGTGTAATAGTGTTGCAATTGAAAAAAAAACGAGCACGTTCCATTGTATTTGAAATGTGATACTATTTGATAATATTTCTTTGTACATTATAAATCTCACTATAAAATGCGAGATATGCTCCTATAAAAACATTTCTTCTACAAATTCTTCTTATCGCTCTTCTCAAGTTTCGCCAAAAAGTTCTCGGACCGTCGTAAGCACCCGTCTCCCATTCTCTTAGAACACAAAACCCGCTGACATTTTTTTATATATCTTTGTTATTTTACTATATTTTGATTCGATGTCTTGTGCTATTTTAAGGAAAAACATCAGGGAAACATGCATGTCTAAAAAAGTTGTGCTGAAATAACTTAATTCCCCGTAATCACTAATAAACTTTAATATCTCATACGTTGAGACATCGGAGTGATAGGTTAGAATCACGATGTCTCATACGGTGAGACAGCGGAGTGCTAAGGGTTAAACTTTAAATGCGTTTTTCTCGAAACTACATTTTCCAAATTTGCTACAATTATAACTCGAAGATAAATCATCCGATCGATTCTTGTTACAGCTTCTTTTATATATATTTCTGCATACCATGAATCTCCAGTTTTTCAATCGAATAAAAAATGTAATTTTGGTAGTCCAAAAATCATCAAATTTTCACGCGAAATTTAAAACTTCTTTTTAAAACTCCGTCAGTTTGCTAAATTTCAATTTTTAATTTTAAAATTAATTTTAAATTTAAATTTTTGGTTTTTTTTTGATTTTATGCACTGTGAAGGTCGCTATAATTGCAGTAATGCGGGGACATTTTTTGGGCATTGGGAGATTGCGAATAACTCACTGAATTTTCAATTATTTGGTCCAAAAATTTTGTCATATATTCAATACATATCCACGAATATTTCTTTAAAAAATTATAACATTTCATGCAGTAGTTTTCTTTAAAAAAAATTCCGAACAATTACATTTCTTTCAAGAGGTTACACTAGTGGTGCCCTTTAAGTGATTTCAATCTTGAAATGTCGATGACAAGGATGCACCTGGCTCTGGTCGACCAATAATTTCAAAAGTCGATTAAATTATAAAGAAAAAATCGTATAAAATTAGAATATTATTAGTCATACCTGAAAAAAACTAAATATCGTGTAAAAAACAACAGTTTTAAACCATTTAAAGGTAATTGAATATTAAATATGAAGAGAAAACTTGTTTAACTTTTATAAAAAATACTAAACAATTGTTTTCTCTAACCAAATATTACGTTGTTATACGTTTACAATAATACATATCATGCAACTATAGAATATAGGTATATACATAAATACATATGTATTATGCTAGCTCATGTTTCAGGTAATATGGACGATGGCGTGCCTTGCAAGCCACATAAATATCACACTAATTGTTCACCATGGAATAAATCCCACGACTACATAGGCAGATCTAGGAAACTCATTCGTTTTAGATATATATATATATATATATAGTAATATAATGAACACGTGAAAAGCTTATACTAGGTGAGTAAAAGGTCGTGACCCGAGAGAGAAGCAAAAGAGAAGAAGGAGGATATGCTTGTCTGAGCTATTTATTTTTCTCTTCTTTCTTATTTTTTTTTTCATCTTTTTCCCATTTATGCATCTTACTTCGATATACGACCTCTGCATGCATACCTTCTTATTCGTACGCGTACGAGTTTAGGTATGCCTTGAATTTCGATTACGCGAAGCGTAAAAATGATACCATCCTACGTAAAGTAGAAAGATCTTTTCTTTTTATACTTTTTTCCTTTTCGAAATAAGAAGATAACTCGTGTTCGATCACTTGAAAGGGGTAACGCTTACGTTTGTTGCATCGTTAATCGAGTTTGCTTCTTGCAAGACCATAAATTTCAAACAAAATCTAAAGTTTGAAAAGACAAATTAGATAAACTTCAAAGATCTTCAAACCGCAAGACAACGTTTCATGTAATCGTAAATAATTATTATAGTATTAGGTATTATTATTATTAATCTGATTAATATTAATAATAATTTACCGATAATACAAAAATACAAACAAAATAGTAAAAACTAAAGATTGTCAAGCTGTGAGGAAATACCAGATAAAGAAAAGATCAGAAATTGTGTGTTTAAAAATTTATTAAATTTATCCTAAATGTTTTTCAATAATTAAAGAATAAACTATTATGATATCAGTTAATATTTATAAATGTGTAAATTATTTACAAGTACTTCAATAAAATTTTATAATTTGTTACTAAAGAAACTTTTTTCCCTTCTATTAAATATAATTGCAAAAGTTTTTCTTATGATGTTTTGTTTAAATGTACAAAAATAAAATTGTGACACTTATATATGCAGGTGACACACAGTGATCAACGTTGTGTGAAGAACAGGTTCGGTGAAAACAGATAGATAGATAAGGTATCGTAACGGTTGGATGAAGATTGAGGAAAATGAAATTATTGGCAGTTATCGAAGCGAACGAGTAGTTATGATAGGGGTTTCTTGAGAGAAAGAGAGAGGGAGAGAGAAAGAGAGGGGGTGGGAATAGTGGCACGTAGAATCGAGCTGTCGTTTGTTCGTTCTGACGTAGCGATGTGGAATGTACGACCACGTGAAAGTTTTTTTCCTTTTTCTCTTTCTCTCTCTCTCTCTCTTTTTCTGTATCTATCTGTTGTTTTTTCTTATATACGTAGCTGTAATTATTCTGGTCCCGTGCAGAAACATTCTTTTTGTTCTCTTTATATTTTTCCCTACGATATGTAGTACTAACAACTAACAACGAGAAAGCTCTTTCAATATCGATATAATGTTAGTTGAGAAAGAAATAAGAGAATGATAGAGTAAGAGAAAAAGAAATGGAAGCCAATTTGTATGATATATATATATACATGTAAACATACGTACAGTAAGTGATTCACAGAAGTATTCATACTACCACTGTCAATTTAAACCAATCAATATTTTCTTGTAGTTCAATATATCACATTCTTTTATATAGAAATATACATATTTTTAGAAATATCACATTTTTATACTTCGATATGAATTTGACTGATAAAATAGTATTTTACTTTATATAAATTGATCTAATCAGAATATGCCTGAAGAATCGTCTGAGAGGTATTAAAAAATGTAAAGAATGATCTATTTAAGTACTACTTACAAAAATAATTATTACGATTTACGTAGATAAAAGTAAGTAGATACTTTTGTAAGACCAATTTTTTTTTCATTATTTAAATAAAATTATCATATATCTAACGATAAAATATTCTTCTTGAATAAGATTTATATCAATTTTAAAGTATAGAAGATTTGTAAGATTTTGCATTATAAGCAAATATAAATTGTATATCAAATTGAGAGTAGATGCTTGTATAAATTACTAACGTGTTTTATTATATTGGGTTGTCCGGAAAATTCCTGCCGATTTTCAATAGATGGCATAAAGTTTTTCGCTGAAAAACCTGAGAATTTTTGCAAGAATGCAATTTTTAAGTTAACCATAAAGATATAGAAAGGTTGGGGAAAAGAATGGCACTTATATATAATTTAATAAATATATACTCAAAAAAAAAAAAAATACTTAAATGCGTTACGTTTCAATCTTCTATCAAAATTGGCATAAACTTTCCGGACAATCTAATGCATTATTTATGCATGTATTATAAATACCATAGCATACAAAAAAAAAAAAAAAAACTAATCGAAGTAAAAATAAAGAGAGTTTTCACTCTTTCTTTCTATCACTTCTTTTCTTTTCTATCATATTTTATTCTTCAAGTACTCTCGGCAGATCAAAATGCTTTTTCTAAGCAGCTATTAAATTAGCTAAGGATCGTTTATCATTCGCCTTCTCGTCGTTCTCATCCTCTCATTCTCGTCGTCGTCGTCGTCGCCGTAGTCGTGCCGTCGAGCTCAAGCGACCTTTAAAAATTACTCTGATGTGGAAGGAGGAACGAAAAGGAGTAAGAAGAGAAGAGAAGAGCAGAGAAGAGAAGAGAAGAAAAGGGAAGAAAAGTAGAAGGGGGCGAATCGAGACGAGAAGATAGAAAAAAGTAGCTCGATTTTTCTCGCCTTTTTCCTTGTGACCTGCCGCTGCGATGCTCTGAATACGATTCTCCTTTTCTCCTATCTCTCTCTATCCTTTTCTCTTTTTCTTTCTGTGTATATATACTTTTCTCTCTCTCTCTCTTGCGCAAGCGCATGCAAGAGCCCGAGTTATTGTACCTACCTTGAAGGTGACATATTCGGAATAAAAGAATTTCATTCCCTTTTTCATCGTCCGCGAGGAGAAGCCGTACGAGGATCGCTGAAAGGATAGAAAAAGAGAAAGAGGGGGGGAGTTGCGCGGAGATGGAAGAGTCAGGAAGGAGGAAGACGTTGAACACATGAGACAACGTTCGTTGTGTTACGTACGTGTGCATGTAGGCTAGTAACCTTTTCTTATTTGCACGAGACGAAATAACAAAGCCTATACACAGGTTTGTATTTTCTTGTCCATATCCTTCAAGACTGATCATCTCGAAAAAGACAAAGAATAAGAGAGAAAGAGAAAGAGAGAGAAAAGTAAGAAGTAAGAGGAGGACCGCATAACATCGTCACGTTTCGGTGTAAAAGTATAAAGGATTGACCTAAATGTTAATAAAGTAGTTATACCAGACAGAACGAGTTACGCGTTCAGTGTATGGATAATATTGGCATGTATTGGATATATATTGGCACCACCAAGTAGGCTTCTTTCTGTCTGTCTTTCTCAATCTCTCTCTCTTTCTTTTTTCTTCTTCCCTTTTTATTTTCTTCTTTGCTCTTTCGTCTTTCTCGTCTTTTGACGTGTCGAGAGCACAACGTAGAAGAGAAACGAAGGGTCGCATGCGATCTAGGGCTCTTACTTTCCTTGTGTCACCACCCTGGGGGGTTTGTCGTAGTCTTCTTACAAAAAGCCATTGTATCGACGGACTTTAAGTTTTCACGCAACCCCTTGCAGTCTCTGGAATCTCTTTTCTACCCCCTCCCTCTTCCTTCCTTTCCTTTCCTTTTCTTTCCTTTCCTTTTCTATCTCCGTTCTCTTTACACCACCTTCCCCCCTCTCTCCACTCCCTCCCACACCTTCACCTTCCTTCTCTATCTTCTTCTTTCTCTTTCTCTTTCTCTTCCTCCTTGGCCCGTATCCCAACGTGAATGCAACCCTTTGTATCGGAGTTCGGTGGATCGATCTCGAGTCGAGTGTAAAAAAAGAATGAAACTTGAATTTAAAATATTATACAAAGGTACGGGAAAATTCAGAGCGCGTCGTTTGAGTAAACTAACGAAAAAAGAGAGAGAGAGAGAGAGAGGGGAAAAAACAAGGAATATAGAAAAAAAATATAAAGCGAGAGAGAAAGAGATTTCAAATGAGAGAGAAAAGATTTTCGTTTCATGGAGTTTTAAGGGATGTCGGCATTTTTTGCCAGTCGAGAGATACCTACATCCTTTCGTTGTAAATACTACACATTTATGTAATAAAAGTACATATCGTATGCACTCCCAGCTAGTATTATGGATATGCTTGCGCGAGTATCCTGTTCGGTATCCACCAACCTGGCCAAATACGCAATAATCTAACGTGCATTGAGTTTTCTGTGTATACGCGTTAGAGCTTTACTATACAAAAATAGCTAGATGGATAGATAGAGAGGAAACTGCAGAAAGCTCTTGCCTGTAAGTGTATCGTTACGAATGCTGTAACACCGTCCTGTAACATTCGTTCTTTTATTATTCTTTTCCCTTTTCCCCCTTTACTTTCTCTTACCAATTCACTCGCTCACATTTTACTATTGCTTTGCTTTCTATTCACAAACCATGTTTACTAGAATAAAAATTACATTACTCTATTATATTAGATTGTAACGTACATTCGTTTCGTTCTATCCAATTTGTACAGAAAAAGGAAAATAAAAAGAAAGCATTATTATTTTGTTTTTTTTTTTCAAATAATGAAAACAAGAGGAATATATGGTATAATTTAATACTTTCAATACGGATTTTGTTTTTACGGTATTGTATCTATGTATTTTCTATTTTTTTATGAATACGTGTAAAGAAAAGAAATAAAATTATTATTATTGTTATGGAATATATTGAAAAAAAGAGGAAAAGAAATACAAAAATAGTTGATAGGAAATATGTAAAAATATACGAATAGATTGATCCGTACAATTCGTCTGACTAAAAGTCAAATGACTTTATACTTGCAACCCTTCGAGTGCAACTCCTTGGAGACGCACGTATACATTGTGGAGTTGATTTCCATGAATTTTTCGAAATTCCTTATATGCTTCGATTCCAATTTCGTTCGTCGAAGATTTTCGTCGGAAGTTTGTCTGATTTACCAGCCCGCTCGATTCAAATCCTATTCTTCTTCTTTGTCCTCAACATTTTTCGCTCTTTTTCAATGGAGATAAACGCGAGTGAAATTCGAAAAAAGACAAATATTCTATATTATATATCTTATCCATCGCATTCTCGCGAATCGATCGATACACACACACCCTTTCTGATAGAAATGCGCATAAATTTTCGATTTCATTTTTCCTTTCCTTCTTTTCAAAAAAAAAAAAAAAAAATAAAAAATAAAAAATAAAAGAAATAAAAAAAGGGTCTTAAAACGAACGAGATTTAATCGCAAAACTTGAAGGAGTCAATTTCATTCTCTTGTAGGAATAAACCGATAAAAGAGTTTTCTTATTTTTTTTTTTAACACGCAGGAAACGAAACGGATATACTTTACAAGTATGTAGCTTATCTCGTTGATTGTCAAAAACGTTTGTCGTTTAATATCGAACAACTTTTGCATATTCGAACGAAGTAGAATACAAGATTTTTCTTCTCCTCGACGGTTGGTTACCTTACCCCGAAATTGTTCTTATCGGAAAAGAATAAGAAGAAGAAGAACGATAGACGAAAGGAATAGAAGATGATGAAGAAGAAGAAAGTACAAAAAAAATTGGATAAGGAGGGTATAACGATCGATTATGTAACATGCGCGTTATACCATGTACGCGCGTAACCACAACGAAGCTTTCTCTTTTCCTCTTTCCATCTCACTTTCTCTCCTCTCTCTCTCCTGAAAGGTAGTCAGAGACTTCGTGACGGGGAGCTATTCCTCGAGTATTTTAGGGTTACAAGTTTCACCGTAGATTCCACAGATAGGCCCCTGTGGGCATATTTATGGATCAAATTCGTGAGATTTCCTGGAAAGCTCCTTTTCTCCCTGAAGCTACACACTATACGACATAGTTATTTTGTATATTCTTGGCTTGTCAAATTATTAATTATCTTATGTCATTGTTATATGTATCTAAATAAATGACAGAGAAAAATAAGAAAACATATATTTTGTGTTTGCATATCAACGAGAAAGACTAACTAATACAAAAATATGTGTTGTCATGTACGAAGGAATAATTTTTTCATGTCTCGTTTCTCTGAAATATAGCAGATTTGACTGACTCATTCTAAAGAATGAGAAAAGAGATTCAGAGAAGTAAATTTATTGATTCATTATAACTATCGGTTATGATACAATGTTAGTGCATTTGGATTAGTAATCGGACTTCAACAATAGAATTGATGTAAATCTATTTGCAGCTGCTTCTGATTCCAAATTTTTCTTCGAACCTGATTCAAGATTCGTTGTCATATTTTTCCAAAGCTTTTAAAAATATCCTCCCTAACTCTCCCTCTTTTTTTTTTGTAGATATACATATACACATTTATCTATGTATATAGATATATATGTAAATGCTTTACATATGTATGTATAACTATAAATGTATATGTATACGTATAATATATTACATAAAGAGTTTATACGTGTGTTAGTGGTGTAACTTGCTACGAATTTTGACTAACAATAAGCGTCACTTGAAATGCTAGAGAAGGAAGCCAAGCACACTGTTGATGACAGCATCGAAGAAACGTTAGTACGAAGAGAAGAATCTTTCTATCGTTTACGTGAAGGTAAACGGTAAAAGGGAGGAAGGATAAGGGGGAAAAGAAAAAGAAAAAGTATGAGAGAGAACGGAGATAGAGAGAGGAATAGAGAGGGGGATGGAAATGGACAGAGATAGGGATGGTTAGGTAAACTGCATCGATTCGTTATATCTGTTTTCCTTGGTCTCTCTTTTGCTCGTCAACAACATTGTTCCCACACTCTCTAGCAGCAGCCCCACACACTATTCGGCTTCGGTCGCTATTTACTCGGAATTTTGGTTAGCATCGTTCTGGTCGTACGCGTCGAACACGTCGCTCCTATCTAGAACGATATCACGCTACAACTCGGGAAGTCGAAAAATGACCAATGGGATTCTCCTACCGTCCGTTTTGCTATACACACCAGGCGGCGGCCGCTCGTCCTCTGTCTGTTGGCGGATCCATCATTTTTTATATTGTTTGGCGAACCATCGTTCTTCTCACCCCCCTTTTTTGTCCTCTCGTATTTGCCGAACCGCGAAACATTCAAGAGCTTTTTTCTTCTTTTTCTTTTTTGTTTGTTTTTTTATTCTTTTTCTAGATATTTTTTCATCGCGTTCTCTCTCTTTCTTTTTTCCCTCTGCTATAACTACAGAAACATTCGGGTGAATTTAGTTTTGTCAGGTATTTAAGATTAGAAAGAAGATTAGTCGTCAAACAATTCATCGTTTTTCTCTACTTGTTTATTTTCTTTTTTTTCAGATTGTTTTGACGATCGTTACTGAGAGATAAAAATAAAGAAAGAAAGAACGATGTCAATGATAAACGTATAAATATACTTGCTAGGAGTAATAAGTTAGAAAAGTTCTTTTTCAATCTTTACCTCGAAACAGGCCAAACACGCGTTTACAAGAACGAAATGAAAAGTCAGGCGATTTTGCTTCTTGTTATCATGACTGTTACCAAGATAATATCAGCTCTCCTTATAGTTACATAGTCGAGAGCGATATTTGCCAAGTAAGCTGCATGCAGTGGCTTGGTTACGTGGTTACACAATGGTGACCTACCTGTAAACCCACTAACGAGCTCTACTCTGACACCTGGATGCAGTTTACTTTGTTGCTGTACTCGTATACCGTATAAGCGAGGAATAACGAGGGCTAACTGCCATTAGATTTGCTTCTCTCTCTCTCTCTCTCTCTCTCTTTATCTCTTGTTCTCATTCGTATCCAGTACTGTCCACTGACCTCTCATCGAAAAAAAAAAATCTTATTAGCATAACTTTCCAATCGAACCTAGATAGGACCCATATTAGGAAGATCTAACTCAATATATACGTTTTAATTAAATAGATATATCGAGATGAAAGGAGAAATTTCGATATCTTGACTAATATAGAAGTTCGTTGATGAGTAACGAAATCACTGAGAATATACATACATATACATATGTATATGAAATACTTGTGTACGTGCATATATATACTATATAGCTATATTATAATATACATGTATATATATCTCGCAAAGATATCTTGAAATGACGCGGGTAGATTCGAGGGTCTGGGTATAGGATAAAGGGCATGGGCGCATTAGAATTCCAGAGACATTTCGTGCGGCGATAGAGCGCCGGGTATACTCGTATTCACAGTGCGTTTTGAGGGCTGTCGCTACAATCGCGGTTAATTACTACCATATTCATGTACACGATACGCATTGCTTAGTCAAGAGTGCGATAGCACGAGAAAGAGAAAACAAGAGAGAGAGAGAGAGAAAAGGAGAGAGAAGGCACACGACGCGCCTACTAATCCAGCTCGCAGATGCGACTGTAATTCGTTAGTTGCTCAGGACACGTCTATTGAATTAACGCTGGGTTTAATTAAATCGCCAAGGCAAACAATTTCGAGAGCATGAGTTTAAAGAGAAAGAATATATGTATATATATAGGAAGAGATATATTCTTTCTCTTTTTCTCTTTTTCTTTCTCTTGTTCTCTTCGTCAGGTAGCATCGGTCAATGTCTTCTTATTTTCTTTCCCTTAGTCATATTTTATTGTTCTTATCCTACTTTAAAACAATGTCGTTTAAGCTTTCAAATGTACGGAGCATCACTCAGATAGCCTCGTCATTCTCAACACATTAATACTTGTTTAGAGATTATCGTTACAAGCTTTAAAACCGAGTGTGATTATTATTCCACTTCGATTAAAGCAACTTTGACAGCTTTGGAATGCATGTAGTTTGTAATTGTTTAAATCCGGATAACATGAATCGACGGAAAGCGAGTAAAGCTTTCGCTTCAAAGCTCTCTTTGTCTCCATTCATATATTATATATATATAGAAATATATACACACACAAAATACATACATATACATACAAATATGGTCTGTTTTACTTTCTTTCTTTCTTTCTTTCTTTCTTTCTTTCTTTCTTTCTTTCTTTCTTTCTTTCTTTCTTTCTTTCTCTGTCTGCCTCTCTCTCTCTTTCTCTCTTTATCATGATGTGTTTCAACGACATAATTCGATATACCGTTCGTCGCTTCGACGAGAAACAGAGAAAGTGAGTGTCCCGTGCGTAAAGAACAATACTGGAGTCAATTAACGAGCTCGATATAATCGGACGCTTCTTCCTACCTGTATGCAACGCCCTTGGTAGTCGATGCTTTTACGGAAGTAATTGGCTTGCCACTAATTGTACGTGTGTAATTACTTTACTGCCAATCTCTCTCTCTCTCTCTTCTTCTCATTCTGTTTCATTCTCGTTCTCTTTTCATATCAATTCGAGGAATCGATTTTTTCGCATCACCTAACACAGTTATATGAAACTATCAACGATTAGTTTTCTACAAGTCATCGCACGTGTCGCGACACAATATTATTGTTATATGAATAAAAAAAAAGAAACAAAATATAAATTTATATTCAGGGTAAATTCTCGAGGCAGGCGTCAATGTAACCGTTCGATAATCGATGCGTAGTATCGACATTATCAAATACGATGACAAGTTATTTTCCGGCTGACAGATGTCAAACGAGTGTCCATTGTTTTCATCGAGCGGATGGATGCTGCCTGCCTGCTAGCCATCTTTCTGTGCTTGGAGTAATCCATCGAACGTAACGTAATTCGTCAGTGTAAAAATCGATTTCGTTGTATATGGGGTAAAGGGAGAAGTCTGTGTTCGCATATATACATTTACTTTTGTATTTTATCGTATACAGATTGGTTTAAATAAAATCTTACAATATATATTCTCTATTTATTTGAAAATTAATAATAGTAAAAAGGAGTATAATCTCATAAAGGGTTACATATTTATTTCAACGAATATATTTCGAAAAAAAAGTGTATTACCAATTTCTTATAAACGGTAGATGGTACTAATTTATTTGCCATTCAAATATAGCTCTCATTAAAATGAAGAATATTATTTACTTGAATTATTAAAAAATTAGTCCTCTTGTCCAGTTGAATTATTTGCAAAAATAAATTCGATACATTTGATAGTTTATGACATAAAAAAAACTTGTAACAATTTGTTTGAATCATTCATTATATATATATATATTCTTATTTGTATTTTTTGTTGTTAAAGAAATTTAACTCTCACTTGAGTAAAAATGTACGCCGTGATATCGTCCGTTTATTCGATACTTTACTACAACCTTCTGGAATAGCATTACTCTTGGCCGTCAAAGTAAATTATTTTCCCAACATAAGAGTACTTCAGTACAGCTAGTGTTCTGAAAAATGGTTCTGTCGATGCGGTAAACGCTTCTTCTTCTTCTTTTACTTCTACTTTTTTTCCCTCCTCCTCCTCTTTCTCTTTATCCACCTTAGCTCTTCTTCTTCTTCATCATTTTATCGAACTCTCGTTTAAACAAATCACGCTGTTATTTCGGCATTAGCGATACGAACAGGTAATTTTATCTTCCATCGATAGTTACCAGACATTCTGTCATTCATTTTGAATGAACTTTCCTTAACGATAAATCTTCAATCATGCTACAAAATAAAAATATCTATTAAGTACAGAATAGTAGAGGAATAAAGGAAAAGAGGGAGAGAGAGAGAGAGATTATGTTAGAAGTGAGAGGTTTCAACCTCATTCACGGGTTAACGGTGTACGCGACTGATTTTCGGCTCAGGCCAGAATCGTAAAAGTGGTCATATCGGTGCTCGTAAAATACGATCCTACATCGACGTACGAGGGTTGAGGCCAATTAAAGTCGCCAGTTGGGAAAGAGTACTTCGGAAAGAGAGAAAGAGAGAGAGAGAGAGTTGAACAAAGTGGAAAAAAATAAAAGAGAAAAATGCAGTCATGTTAGCCGTATAGTGGCAAGAAGAGAATAAGAAGATTGGTTGATCCTAATTACGTTGTATATCAAATAAGCTGTGTGTGAGCTTTCTCTTTTCTATTTTTTTATTTCCTCTTTTATCTTCTACTGCATTACTATCATCCATAAATTTTTACGTTCTCTTGAAATTACTTTTTATTAGATCGTTTTTTTCTTTTTTTTTGTTAACGCTTATGAAACTATAGCAAAAATTTTGTTCGACGTTAAGAAACATATTGGTAATAAGTTCAGTGGTAAATTAAAAAGATTATAGAAAAAAGATAAAGCGTTGTTATGAAAACAAAAAAAACAAAAAAAAATTCAGCCGCATATTCGTCGTGTTTTTTCATTCCTTCAATTACAGACGTATATCATTCAGTATTCAAGGACAGTTTCTCATACTCGGCGGTATTTCATTTTCTCGTTCTAGATTGGTCTCTCTAAAGTTCGAGTCGTTAAACTTTTTAATAGCTCATCAAATAATACAGTTATCGTACGCGTATTTATCGTAAGGTATATATTCAGTTGGAAAAGTTCTCATTTATTCGCGTTGATTGTGAGAACAGTTTCATTTACCACAGGTAGGAGATGTATGATTCATAATTACTATAGCTTTGCGTAAGATCTTGGTCGATCAATCCGAGTCTGTATTACGTATATACTTATCTCTAGGTTATCCTTAAGACGTTGCCGTTGGCGTTTTGTTAACGAAGGTTTCGTATTTCCAAAGGGTACAGATAATCACGGGATGAATTTTAAAACAGCATTACTAAATACCGGTAGAACGTTAACGTTAACTCGGAAGCGTTAACCCTTCTATCTATCTATCTATCTATCTATCTATCTATCTATCTATCTATCCATTCCACTATCTCTATCTCCCTTTCTAAAACTCGGTTTATCAATTATTTCTCATTAGCGAGTAGCTCTCGAAAGCTTTAAATTTCTCAAGAAGCTTTGCTTGCGAATCTCGTAAGCTCTCCACGAGTACTCTCGGTATACCAAATCAACGATAAGTAAGGTACCTATATACCACTTAATTAAAGGACAAACACGTTACTCTCGCCATCAGCGTAGATGAAGTTATTATGGAACTTACAGGGAAAGGCAACGTGCCGTTCTCGTTCTCTTCTTCTTGTCGAAGCCGAAGAGACTCGCTAGCTGGTTGGTTGGTTGCTTGCTTGGCATCTTATATAGGTAGGTAGGTAGGTGGGTAGGTAGGTAGGTAGGTAGGTAGGTAGGTAGGTAGGTAGGTAGGTAGGTAGGTAGGTAGGTAGGTAGGTAGGTAGGTAGGTAGGTAGGTAGGTAGGTAGGTAGGCAAGTAGGAAGAAAGGAAGGAAGGAAGGAAGGAAGGAAGGAAGGAAATTCTACGAAGGAGAACGAGAGATTCCTAACAACATCGTTTTCCACGTCGCTTCTGTTTCTCTCTGTTAAACGATCGCAAACGTCGCCGAGTAGAGACTGCGAAATTAGCGAGAGAATAACGAGCGAACGTGCGTCGGAAACAACTTTGACGTAGCTACCTAGAGTACGCGCTTATTCTTACCAAGAATGCTTCGGGCTTGATAGTAGAGCTCGTAAATCGGGCTAATTCGCGTGAGAACGAACGAATGAACGAACGAATGAACGAACGTATGTATGAATTTTCGACTTCGCGCGTTAACGGATTAATGAGCCAAGTAATTCGACTTGATTACACTATTAACAAATTTTATATATTTTATGTTTCAGAAGGATCCAATGAAAAGCATCGCCATAAGAATTCTAAGTCAGGATAAATATGTTCTTCTGGATGACCGAATAACCATTGGATAAACACGTAAGTTAGATATTCATTTGATTTTTTTTTACTAATAGATCAAATTAGAGAAAAACGATTGATGGCATTACAAAAATAATTAATTTATTATATGTGCCCATAATTATAAAAGTGGTCTAAGTTAAAATTAAAACAAAAATGAGTTTATCATTTATTTCACACCACATTATTTTACACTAAATTAATTTAATGTAGTTTTTATGATATTGTCAAAAATGAACTGTTAGATAGTGTTTGTTATTTCAATATTATATATTATGGCAACATATATCTAGTTGAAGATTTTATAGTTTCAACATGTAACTACTGTATGAATAAATATGTTGCGTTTTATAAAACACGTTACAAGATATATATACATATATTGTAATTTTTACATATTCTTCAAAGCCAGTAACTTGTACCGTTATTGATAGACACGGCTAGGTAATATGACACTTGCTCAAACCGTTTACCAACAACAAACTAGTCGATGAAAAAGGCAAAAAGCGAGACAAAGGAAAGAGATCGCCCGACGTGAGACTCGCCGTGTTCACTTTGCATTAAGATTCATGTTTCTGTAAAGTTGTTCGAGAAATATGAAACTTAACGCGAGGCGAGTACAGCGCCAGGGGTTTTCTTTATGTAGAAAATCTGATGGAGAATTAATAAAGCGAGAAAGGGAGTGGTAAGGGACGAAAGAAGAAGTATATAGTATGGCCTTGTAATAACGATAAGAATAGCCGGAGAATAAGAGAGAGAGAGAGAGAGAGAGAGAGAGAGAAAGAGAGAAAGAGAAAAAAAAATAAAAATAGTGTATGGTCGTGCTATAGTTGTGGATCGTAGGAAAGAGGAATACATTTGCAAAAGCGAACGAACGAACGAACGACACGATGTCCGTGTATTTTAAAGTTGCCAAGGCAGTTAGATATACGAGGAGAAGCAAAGTCTTGAAGGGAATCCCGGTACGCGGAGGTGGTAGTGGTGGTGGCCCTGATATCTCGGGTCACTCACGAATTCATAGCATCTCTCTTTCTCTTTCTCTTTCTCGACCCTTTCCTCACTTTGCTTCGGCCTCATCCTCCATCAGGTCGTTCTATTGCTCTTTCTCTCTCTCTCTCTCTCTCTCTCTCTTCCTTTCTCTCTTTTACTCTCACAGCCTATTTGTCTTCTCCCCTACTCTTTCTCCGTATGTAATTCGGTCGCAACAGCGCATACCGATTTAGTAATGCTCGTGAGGATTTTCCTTCGGGGCATGCCGAGCGTTTTCATAAATTTTCAACAACGTCGTTCTTTCCCTTTCCCTCTCTAATGACAGCCATAAGCGCCGTTATCGTACGAGACGACGAATTTTCAATCTTCGCGATTTTACGTTTCCTTCCTTTTTTCGTAAGAAAGTAGAGATAAGACGTAACGATTTCTGTGTATAAACGTTATGTGTACATTCATATATATCTATGTGTGTTTGGGAAAAAGAGATAAAAAAGAACGAGAGAGAGAGAGAGAGAGAGAAAGAGAGAGACGACGACCATTTCAACGACTCTCTTTGCAAACATTTATTCATCTCGACGATCACCGGTCTTCTGCTTTTCTCGAAAAGGACTAGCGTATTTATAAGCACCGTAAAATTCTTTACTTACGGTACCCGCTTTGTTTCAACTGTCACAGTCCACGAATGGGTTTTAATTAAGTTCCTCAAGATGAGTTTACGAAGGGTCATGGAGAAAAAGAGACAAAGAGAGAAAAATGAGAGAGAGAGAGAGAAAGAGAGAGAGAAAGGAAAAGAAGAAAAGGATGATAATACTTCTGTCGTATAATAATTACGTTTTACTTGTATGTATTATACTAAGGAGGATTTAGGTCAATATCCTGGCGTGAATCGGCTTCTTTACTTTTACATATAGAAATAGACTTATATACATGTATATCTACATACGTACAATCGATCGAAAGTATTCAACTTGATTTGACTGCGATTTCGTGGAACTGTTCGACCGTAGAAATCTTCCTATAGCCGTTCAAACAGTGGTTACATGTAAAAGGATGATCGCTTCTGCGACCCAGATTAAGGTCTTGCACTTTCAAGAATAAGACTCAGAAATAGAGAGAAAGAGAAAGAAAGAGAGAGAGAGAGAGAGAGAGAGAGAGACAAATTCGTATGTGTAATCGAAACGTAACACTAAACTTCTTAGAAACTTATTCTCTTATATTTCCCTTCTCATTTTCTCTCTCTCTTTTTCTTCTTATTCTTCTCTCTTTTACGTCATCCCAAAAATGTCTGATATATTTTCTTTCTCTCTCTTTTCTCTTCTTATATTTTCGAACATCCTAGATACGTCAATATATTCTTTTTCTCTTTTCTTCATGAAGAATATTCATGTTCTCTTGTATTATGTATTATGCATTACGATCGTTTTGACATAGTGGCGAGAGACGTCAGAAAGAATAAGAAGGACGTTGCTCTAGTCTTTTACTTTTCTGGAGAGAGAGAGAGAGAGAGAGAGAGAGAGAGAGAGAGAGAGAAAAGAGAGGATACACGCTTCCGGCATTTCTTTCGAGAAACGCGAGCCTCCCTACCGAGCGTTGATTTTTCTACCTTGTTGTAAATCGTACGTGCTACTTTGTGTGTGCACTAACCGCGCGCGTGTTCCCATTCGCGAAACGTTTCACAAAGTTGTGTGAGAACCCAGTGAAAACGGGCTTGACGAAAAGGGGAACACGAACCTTATATAGGTACCTTCACATATATATTCTATGTATATGTATATATGTTTATAGAGGGATGTCCGCCCCGTTGAAAACTTAACCCTCCTTCCTCCCTTCCTCCCTTCCTCTTTTTCCACCCCCTTCCCTCTTTCCTCCCTTCCATCTTTTTCTCTTGCTCTTTCTCTCTCTTTTCGTCTTTTCCTCTTTCACACGTTCACGAATTTGTTCTTTGACGAGACAGGAACGCGAGGAGTGTCAATATTGAAGAAACATAGTTGCAAAGGAGCAAAAGAGAAAGATAAAAGATCATTTTTTGTTTATACCGAAACGAGAGAATCGTTCATCTTATACGACTTTTCTTCTATCTCTTTCTTTCTCTCTTCTTTTTTATTTATTTCCTAGCCCCTTTTCTTTTATTTCTTTTTGACGCCATACAAGTGGTTATTCCCATATGAGTTGGTCGATCATCATCATAGGTACCCTTCTATGTTGACATCGTTCTTTTTATTTTTGTTTGTATTCTTTTCTATTACAGGGCCCTTTAAATGCACAGGCGAAAAATAAGTATTATAATATAAAAATATAATATATACTATATAGGAAATAATACGTTCAGCCTCGTTCAGTATATTTTATTTTTTTTATTTACTCACCGAAAGCGCAGGTACTTTCCCGTCAAAGACGCAATAAACCCTCTCGGCATCGGCGAGATTTTTAAGTACCCGCTGGTTGTAAAAGTGCCTCCTGAAGTGTACCGCGTCGCAGATGTGACCCAGTTTAAATAAAAATATAAATTCACGTGACGCGAATATGCGTATAAGCGAGAACGAAGGAGTCGTTGAGGGTTGGTTGGCGGCAAAAACGGGGGTAGGGGGTTATCTTTTTTTTTCTTTTTCTTTTTCTTTCTCTTTTCTTCTTTCTTTTTTTTTGCCTTTCCTTTTTTCTTTCTTTTTCCGTTTTATACCTTCTACTTATTTACTTCCCTTTGTTCTTTTCTTTTTTTGCTGCTGCTGCTGCATGTTTTTTCTTTTATTTTTTCCTTTTTTTTATTTTCTTTTAGTTTTCTATCTCTCCGTCTCCTTGTTTCCCACTTTTTCTTTCTCCATGTACGATTCTCAACGGCATAGACGTAGTTAGTTATGTCACATGGCTTGCATTTTAAAGAAGCAATGAGAGAACCACCGACTAACGACGCGTACATACTCAAACAGACGAGCTTCTCCCTTCATCTCTTTCACCCTTCTACCTCGAGCAAAAGGTTACGTTTTGTCGTTTGCGGAAAATGCGAATATAAATACTCCACCGATGGGACGTTTAATATGGCCACTTTTCCTAAAGTTTTTTCGTCTAAACTTTTAGCTACGTTTATACATGAATCTCATGCATGTAAGTAATTACTGCTTAACCTTTAGTTTTTTCTTCTTTTCTTTTTCTTTTTTTCACCCCCTTCTATACTTTTGATACATTTTTACTTAATAATGTAAAATCGTCAATGGTTTAATAAGAAAACAATAAAGTGTGTAGTACCTTCGTATTAATTTTTATGTGTACTTTATTTATACTTGTTCATTATTTTCAAAACAAGTTTTACGACACGAAGGTTAAAAAAAAAGAAAGAAAGAAAATCGTGAAAAGGGAATGAAAACTTATTTCACAAGTAAAAGTTCTTTTTCTTTCTAATATATATATGATGTAGGAAGTACAAGTTCCTTTTTATTAGGAAGGACAATTACCGCAAAGTGCTTGATTCGATAAAACTTAGCTGGTCTTGTTTTGGGCGTAATAGGAAGAAAACAAGAAAATAAGAAGACAAGAGAAAGAAACTTGACGTCTCAAACGAAAGAGTAAATAGGGAAAGAGCACGAGATGATGAAATCGAATCTTCTCGCGCTTTTCTATTTTTCCCTGGTGTCGTTTTCTTTTCCACCTGGTTAACTTGTGTGGTTCCAACTCGTTTTTTCTTTCTTACACGTAAAAAATAAGAAAAGCAAATCATTAGATTTCCCATAAGGTTTTCATTTTATTTTCTTCTTCTTTTCTTCTTATTCTTATTGCTCTTATTCTTTTCTCGAATCTCAAATACGTTTTACGAAACAAAATATTTCGAAATAACAAAAAGATATTATTATTTCAAACTAATCGTACGTGAGTAAAACGTGTACGCTAAGCGAGATATTTTGATACTATCGAACATCATCGATCGAATGTTATTCGGTATGTCGAGTAATTGATGCTTCGTTACTCGAGTATACTCGCTTTCGTTGCGTTAGTTATCGGAAACATAACAAAAGAGAGAGAGAGAGAGAGAGAGAGAGAGAAAGGGAGAGATATTGTAGTCTGTTCAATTCAGTTATCCCAACGTGATGTTGTGTACTGAGAGAGAACTGATTGTGAAAGATTAAAAATCGTTCGATCATTCAGAAATCTCATCAATTCAATATAAATCATTATAAATCATGAATGTTTATCAACAGAATAGAATTGTTATAAATCATCATTTCTAACGATCATCATTCGATCATCATGAATAATTAATTCTAAAGATCATTATTTAGATTCTTAAGTGATAGTGATCGATGGATCGATTGACGTCACATTAATTCCAAATATCGTCGTTCGTTGCACAATTCCAATTCATTATTCGGGTTGTCACGTTCCAATTATCGAAGGCTGGTTCCCCGTCCGTATGATTATCATCCTAATAATCCTTCTACAAATTATTGACTAACTACCGTTAAGTAATACCGCGTTTTCGCGGAAGATTCGATAACGTTTTGACATATGAATTGATATCGGTTTGTTGTATTGGGTACCAACTGAACGCGTTATTTATTGTCCAGCCTATCGTAATCCTCGTTACTAACGTTAATTATCCTTCTGATCTCGGGACGTAATTAATACTGTTATTCCATCGTTCTAAATCTTATCGATTTCGGAAAATCTCGATCGAATAACTCACAATCGGTTCTCCAGCATTATAATTAAGTTTCGCGTGAGCTTGATATTAAACGTCAATGGTGAAACGTAACGCATTTGTCCGAGCGCGTACGCTCGGAATTGCAATTCGCTTGTGAATGTAGAAATCGATCGGTCCTCTCTCCTATTATAATAGATTTCATTGTTTTGGGCCCAGTAGATTGGAAGATCGATCGGGAAGATCCATCCGGTTTGGCATTGAATTGTTGCTAATTACCTTTGGTCCAATTCGTGGCTTTGGAAACGATCTCTGGTTATACGTTGTATTGTGCCAGCTCTTAAGTACGTTTTGCTAATTATGTTATCTCGATAATTACTATACATTATCTCATTGATTTCTATGATATCAAATTCATTGATTACGAATATTCTATAAATTATATTCAAACCTTCGAAGAAAACTTTGGAAAAATTTCTAGTAGATAAAAATAATCTGTAGTAGGAAATTAAACGATCTATCTATAAACGATATAACGTGAATAAAATTCATGAATTTCCGTTTAGAAACGATTGCAAAATCGTGAAGTTGTGCTTGCGTCTAAATCAAATAATATCGTTGAAAGTTCCGTCGAAATTTCATTTCATTCGCTTCGATTTCGAATTACTACTACGACGTAATCCACGAGAGATTACAAACTAGCGAGTTTCGACTTATCCTCTTTGTTCTGCGATTCAAAACCGACAACCGAGATAAATTCGCGGAACACGAGGAATTACGTCAGGTCGTGTTATACTGGTATAACTAACCATTGCTTTTCGAAGTGATACGATAAAGGTGGTGTGCAATTCGAATCGAATGACGTTATGCGCGCCACGTGGCTTACAGTTTCTTCCAAAGATTTATCGCCCTTTAAGAACGGGCCAATTCAATTACGACGAGCGACTATCTTCGGACATTCCAACTCTGCCCTTTCTCTACTTACACTCTTTTTCTTTCTTCCTTTCTCTATCTATCTATCTATCTATATAATAAAGACAGAAAGAGAGAGAAAGATAGAGAGATAAAAACTATACATGTACATATATATATATGTGTTTCTCTCTCTCTCTTTTCCTTACTTTCTTTCTCTCTATCTATCTCTTTATCCCCTCCCCCGTTCCTTCCTCTTTCTCCAATTCGTGCACCCTCGCGAACGGGCGAAAACAAAGATTTAAGCCGGTAATGTGGGGAATCCTGTCCAAGCCGGATGGTATAATGGCATTACCAGGGAATTACAAGATAAACAGAGATTATCTCTTTTCACGGACACGGCTTTTTCTCTTTCTCTATCACCCAACCCTTCTTTTCTCTCTCTCTTTCTCTGTTCTTATTTATTTTTTCTTTTACGCCATCCCTCGTTCCATCTCTCTCTCTCTCTCTCTCTTTCTTTTCATTCCTCTATGCATTCTCTCAAACAGTTTCTGTTTCTCTTCTTCTTCTTCTTGCTTTCTCTTTTTCAATACTATCCTTTTCTTTTCTTAACCTTCTTTTGCGATCCAAGAAGCATTCTTGGATTCTTTCATCTTATTCCTTTCTTAAGAATTCTAGAGTTTTCCTTTTTTTTCTCTTTCTCTCTTTTTTTGCACAAGTACGATGCAAATAGGTTTTGATATTCGTTATGAAGAAATTATTTTAACGATAATCCGTGATAACAGTGTTGAGAAAGAACGTATTCTCCTTGTATATAATTTTTGTTTGCGTAAATATGTAACTTCGGGAAATTTTTGTGTTTTTTTTCTTTTCTTTTCTTTAGTCGTTTTCTATTTTTCCTTAGGGAAGAATGTTCACTTCCCTTTTCACTTAATAACTCGTTAAATTCATTGCAACGATGGGGTGGACGAAAAGTTGGCATACTTTTATTCGCTAAGACCTCTATAAAGATTTTAAGGGAAATAAACGAGCGATAATATAAATTTTTTAATTCTTTAAATAGTTTCACATATATATTTATACGAATATATTAAAACTAATAATTATTAATAACCTGATGAATATTGTGTGTTGAATGTTTAAAATTACAAAGAGTCTTTAGTTATATTTTTATTTGATTAGTCTTTTTTTTTAAATAAGATATTTTTATTTAAATAGTGAAATAAATATAGGGAGAGAAAAATTGGAAAGAAAAAAAAAGCAAGAGAGGGTACGGGGGTAGACGTTAGTCCAAAACCCTGGAGACTTCTGTCGAGCCGATACAATCTGATAACTTATTTATCATTCGGTAAAGTTCATCTTCACTGTGCACCCTTCGTTCAGTTTTCATAGAGCCTTTACCTTTTCCTCCCCATCTACGTCATTTTTTCCTTCTTCTCATCATCATTTTGCTTCTTACATCCACCCAAATTATTTGTCAGAAAATTTTTTGATGTAATATGTATACGTATAGGATTGCGTCAAGGTTTTGTCAGGGTTGTATCATAGTCTCGTCAGATATGTGCCAGGATTTCGTTAAATTTTTGTGAAGTTTTTATCATATATTTATAATCAAAAGTTAAATATAATTAAATATTAATATTAATCATTTTTTATTTTCTTATAAATAAATTTAATTTATTTATTATAATGTGAAATAAAAATGGAAAAAATCATCGGCTCTTCTATACAATTAATTTCAAAGTTTTATGTTTAATTTTTTTTTCAATGATTTAAAAAATACATATCCTACTTTTTAAGAAATCGTTTTTAAGTAATGGTGTCTATTTCTTTAATAAATTTTGGACATTATTAAAAAAATTAAAAAATGAAAAATTAAAGAGACTAGCGTAACTACGAAAATTACAAATGAAGTTGAATATAATGAATGTTACTTTCACAACGTTTTGCACTTTTCTAGATTTATTTTTTTTTGTCGGTTTAACGAATATGATATTTGAAGTATATTTACATATACGTTCTTTTTACGTAGGTAGTAGATTCTCGGACAAATTTAAAAAACTAGATACGAGGAAAGTTTCGATTACGAGTTCAAACTAGTTAACTTCAAATAAATTTACTTTAATTAGAAAAAAGTCTTTAATATAATTACTGAACGTAAAACAAACATGAAAGAACTGTAAAAGCGTTATATTTTCCATAGTACTAGTTTTTGTTCTATGTAAGAGATATACGTACAAGTCCATTCATATTTCATTCAATCTGAACGAAAATCTAACGTTTATTGTAAGTAACAATCTCCAAATAATTATACTCGGAATAAAAATAATCGTTTCCTTTTTAAACGAATATTTTTCATTCAGTAAACATAAATTTAATTTTTTCTAATAAATAAAATATTAATGAAATTATAATTGTTTGAAAAGTTCTACTAGTCTTTGATCGAATTTTATTTTTAATTTTATTTTTTTTATTATTTAAAATGTGTATTCATTTTTCTAATATTTGTTCTTATCAACTTTATCGTATCAAACTTTATTAACTCTTTTCCTCCTTCTATCTCTCTCTATCTCTCTGATTTTCTCTCTCGAAGTAAGAGGATTCAGTATAAAATAAGAAGAGTTGCAAATTACCATTATGTACAAGTAAAGACTACCTATAATTAGAAGGAGTATTCAAGAATGTGATACTATTAAATACTTACCAAGATTATACATATTCTTACAATAACTTTAGGGATCAATAAGAGTTAGTTGCTTAATTATTTACGAGCATAAATTACTATGTAGAGATATAAAAAGATATAATTATAAAAGTAGTTGGTATAAAGTGAGAAGATGCATATCTTTCGTAAATAAATACGTAAGATTTGTTAAATCACGATAATTAATAATTAATCTATTCTATTGGAAAAAAATTGTATAAAACAAAAAAATAAATTATTATTAAATAAAAGAAAAAACTTAGAATAAGAATGATTAATGAAATCAATCTAGGAAGTATTTGGTAACTTTTAATATTAAGAGATATTCATTCAACAAACAATTTATTTTTAATTTAATTGGTATATTTCGTATAAATATATAAAATAGAATAATAAAAAAAAAATATCACAATCAAGAAAGCTTGGATAAATTTGATCTCTTTCTCTTTTTATATATATATGCATAAAATAATATATAAAATATTTAATTGGACTTTTTTTCTCAAATACTCTGGGATTAATTAACGTGCCAAGAGGTCGAGTTATGCCGTTCAATTATCATGCCAGGCGCGTTTGGTTCATCTGTATATGTATATGGGGGGTTATCATCGTATATGTACCAACATAGGGATAATATATACGTATGTATAATGAATGTGTAATTAACGTAAACGTAACGTCATTTGTTGTGTCTTATGATTTTGGATAATATCTATTACTAATAAAATTTAATACAGATTAAACGTAATAGGTGTTAGCAGGAAACATGTACACAAGTGTGTATTATACTCGAGTAGGTATCAATAACTACGGTCTAGGTAAACCTCGCGACCGTCTGTACAGAACATGTATACATACCGTAAACACAAGGGTATAGCAGCCAAACAAAAGACAGCACGATGGGTCTCCTAAAGTTATTCAGCTATCATTCTATTTTAGTTTAGCTAACAGTGAAGATGAATTTTATCTATACAAAAATACCAAAATATATAATATCAATTTATATTTAATCGATATTTCTTAATATTTTACATTAAAATTTATAGATAAATATTAGATTTCAATATGTACGTCACTTAAATAACAAATCACTATCTTTTTAAGTATCAACGTGTATCGATATTTTACAATTTGTTTCTTTTACTTTAAAAACACATTTTTTTTTTTAAGTATGCATGAATCGAATTTTAAACGTACATTTTGTTAATTCAAGTAAAGATAATTTCTTATAACTCGTGGTCTTTGTCTCGTTTAAACAAAAAATTATATAAAATGTGAAATTTATATTATAACTTATATCAGATGTGAAAATAAATTCGATTCATTTATATTAAATTATTTATAATCACCTACCATTTTATAACATTGAAATACTTGTAAAACATTTGGCACATAATGGCAAGATTAACATATGTATTTATTTTTAAAAAGTTACCGAATTAATTTCTACACTTAATATTTATATCGAACATAATCTTTTCATAAAATAAAATTATAATTTCAATTATTAATCTTATTGGAATAAAGTAGTATAAAAAAAATTATATGTAAAATTATAGATTTTAAAGAGTTAATTATTTATAGAAAATATTTCTTTAAAGGAATAGGTTAATAAATTAAATGATTGAAATCGAATGGTTGGTCATCAATGAGCAACAATAACGATAGCGAAGAAGCGCGTTTAAATCGTGAACGCGGTTGCTAGTGAAATTTACGATCGTTTCGATAGGAAAACTCATGGAGGGGTAAACGAAATTGTAGGGTTGCTCGAAGGCGTGAATTCATCGAATACCAAAGACGAGTTCTTCCACGATTCCTTCCTTCAACGAACCATTTTCTTTCTTTATTTATTTCTCTTTCTTTCCACCCTTATTTCTTTCTATTTTTCCTTCACTCACGACCGTTCTCTTCCGTGCGACGGAACGACGGCACTTTGCAACGGTAAAACGAAATAAAAGAAGTTACCGAGCATGGCACAGGTATTTTCAATCGATACAAAGGCCTCCACCTCCTCCTTCACCTCCTTCACCTCCTTCTTTTCCTTCACCTCCTTTCCAACCTTTCCTCATGGCTCCTTCGTGGCTCGTATTGCCTCGGTCCTTACGCCTTTCGATCACTATGGCACGTTTGTCGAAGCGAATTACATTGTTATCTTCCTTTATTTCTTTCTTTTTACGTCTTGTCTTGTTCCTTCTCTCTGTTTTTTCCTCTCTCTCTCTCTCTCTCTTTCTTTCTCTCTCTCCGTTTCTATATTTCTTTTTTCGATCGAGTTTTCTCCTTTACTTTTTTCCGTATTTTTTCTTCGGAACAAACTCGGGTACAGTTACTTGACGTTATTGTTACGAGAACATGCCCAACAACTATGTAATGTTTCATTAACAATAGAAGAAAGTATAAGAGAAAGGAAAAAAGAATAGAAAAAAAGTAAGGATGAAAAAAATATTTACAGAACGTAGGGAAAAGAAAAACAAGTTTACATTTTTTCCACGAGATTTTTACCATTGGAAGAAAAAAAAGCATTACAAAATTTTCTTTATTCCCTCTTACATTAATACTCTACTAACTAACCATAAGAACATAACTTTGTTCGATCGTAATATCGATTTGAATATAAACCATAACACATCCCTGTTCAACCTCCTTTAAACGATATTGTCAAAGGCACGCTTAAGGACTACGGATTGAACTATCATTTCCATTTATCCCTACCTACTAGAGTAAGTACTTACTTACTTTAGATGGAACAAGTTACTGACGAGTTATAAGAGCAAGAGAGAGAGAGAGAGAGAGAGAGAAAATAGAGAGAATTAATTCACGAGCGTGTCATAGTAATACGGATGAGTTCGAACATCGTTCATACATCAATTAAGTTATCGCTCCTTCGGGGTGGTAAGTAATATCAGGGTGACCGAACGTGGTTGCTTTTCCGATGGATCTTCTCCCGTAACGTTGCTTCGAGCATCATCTTCTTCTTTTTCTTCTTCCCACATCCACTTCTACGATCTCTCTCCTTGACATCATCCTCCCTTTTCCTCCCACTTTAGGAGAGAAGTCAGCCGGTGCTATTAAGACGCGGGTACTCCTGCCACTTCGAACATTCAAACCCCCCACCCCCTCTTTCGAAGCACTTTCTTCTCTACTTTAAGTATTTCTATCTCTCTCTCTCTCTCTCTCTCTCTCTCTCTCTCTCTCTCTTTCTCTCACTCACTCACTTACTCTATTACAATCTTTCTTTTTTTCCTTTCTCTCTTACCAGCTAGAAATTTTCTTTTTCTTTCTTTCTTATTCTTTGTCTCTCTGTCTGTTTCCTGTCTTTCTTATTCACTAGCTTTTTCTATCCCCAAGCAAGCAAGCAAGCAAAGAAGCAAGCAAGTAAGCAAGCAAGCAAGCGTCGATCGATCGATCGATCTTCATCCTGCCACGTTTCTCGACAAGTCGACACTTTGGTGATGCTCACCCTTCGGCACCTTTCAAGAGTCGTCTCCTCAGCCCTGTTCCGAGGCCATCTCGAGTCAACGATCCGATCGAAGTCGAAGACTTTACAGAGCGGCTTTTAAGGAAGAAACCCTCGATATTATGTCTCGTTTGTCTCTTTTTTTTTCTTTTTCTATGGAGAGATAGAAAGAAAGAAAGAAAAAGAGAGATACAGAGAAAAGGAGAGAGAATGAACATCCATTCTATTTCATTCTTACTATTCTTACGTTTTTAACGTTCGAGAATTGTAGGTTTACGTTCGATATTTACGTTCGATGTTTACCGAATTCTATTATTTCTTTCTATATATTTTATTTATTTAATGACAAATATAGATAAATCTTGACGTTGATATTAATGGAACTTTCATTTTCTATATATTTATTGTATTTTTCTTTTTACTCATCTATCTGTAGAAATATAATAGAATTTTATTGAATAACATGTGGCTATTATTATATATATATAGATTGAAAATAGTATTATTTTTAGTAATAATATTTAATTGTATTGGAATGTATTTATACAACGAGTCATAGGAATATTTTTACCTGAATTTCACAGTTAATTTTAATACCTTATATATTTCTATATATAGAGAATCCAGTTTTAGGATTATTAAACTTTTATATTAACACACTATCGGCGGATCAGGTATTTCTACCCGTTCCGCAGACTGACGCAGGTCGGCGGGTCGCGTATTAATACGTTTTATGCAGAACGTAAACTAAGTTTCAGTAAAACACTTACTAATGCTTGTTTTTTTTCATTGTCACTAATTTTAGAGCACGAATAATGTTTTTGGTTGTTTTTTTGTAAAGCCTGACCAATGTTTAGTCATAAATTTATTAATTTTTAAGAAAAACTAATAATTTTATGAAATGTGCTATTTTGATACTGCAATTTTCGTGCTTACAAATTCAGTTGATTGATTTTGATAGCATTGAGTTTAAGTTTTTTACATCTTCGAAATGCTATTTGATATCTGTTTTTCAAATTTCATTGAAATCCTACTATTAGATGTGAAGATATAACATGTTTTTTAAAAAGTGCACTGCTTTCATATTTCGCTCATTTTCGCCCACTACACGCGTGAGTCAAGCTCACGACGTTTCCGACGATAGTGTGTTAATATAAATTTAATTGTCATTATATTAATGGTACGAATGTTTATGTGACTCATTGAAGAAAAGATTGAAAAAGTATAATTCTAACATTTAGACGTCATTCAACTCGAAAGCAAAAAACATCCCCCCTTTCTCTCTCCCCTTTTTTTGCTTAACGACAAATCGATATCGACCAGGCGAACATTACTCCTTTCGATCCTTTGAAACTACGCGTGTCTTAGACGCCGGTGGTACGAACTGTAGGGAGCTGTCAAAGATGGCAAGAGTTAGGTAAAAGGAGTAGAAGAAGAAAAAAGAGGTAGTGGAAAAGAGAAGGAGAAACGAATAAGGGTTGGAGGTGGGGATTGGTTGTAGGAACTCACAGGTATTCCCTCGAAGACGCTCGTTTCGTTTCTCCAGTCATGGTTTTCTTACTCGGCTCTTTCGTGCTTGCTCGTAAATCCTTCTTCCTCGTCTCTCGGCGTACTCTTTGGCGAACTGCGAGCTCGCCAAAGGAGGAATATACGTCGACACGTAGCCTTCGAAGAACGAAGGAACGAACGACTTTCCACGACGGTCTCCAGCGTCCGGTTTATCTTAGAGATGTTGCCACCTTAAAGAAAGAGAAAGATCGAGAACTCACCAGTGAGATCAAAAAAAGAAAGAGAGAAGAAAGAGAGAATGAGGGAGAGAGTGAACAAGTTACATTATTTTCAAGGAGATAAAAGCTTCGAGTTGGCGTGAGTCGCGGTTAAATGTGCTTCGATGTATCGTTCCAATAGCAGCAGCAAAACTTGTTTGCACCACTCGTGCCACAAAGGAAAAGGCTACGAAATTTTATATACGTCTGTTGGTTTTCATTTTGTCGAAGAAAGAAATGGAAAGGAATATATATATATATATATATATATATAGAGTGAGAGAAAGAGAAAGAGAGGAACACGCGCCCCATCGTCTCTTTTACGTTATTTCCAGGAGATGATAAAATTTCCTTCGCTACTGAGGCGTTTGCCACGCTCGAATCGACTCGCCTGAGAAAAGTTTACGACGCTCTGATGAACAATTTACAAAATTTCACGAGCTTTTTCTCTCTTTCTCTCTCTCTCTCTCTCTCTCTCTCTCTCTCTTATTCTCGTTCTCTTTTTTTCTGCTCCTTCCTTCGTTCCTCTCCATTTTTCACCATAAGTCACTGGAAATGTCGACGCTCGCAAGGGAATTGGAGTTTTACGTGGTACGGATGAAATATCGATGATTCCCCAACATCCAAAGAATTTATTTTCACGGTGAGCTCTCTTAGAGTGTGTTTAATAGTTGATAACGCTAGGGCGCTCGACTTAATTCGACTTTTCGCGTTAATGGACCTCGAACATCGTTTGCTTTTAAATGAGAGAGAGAGAGAGAGAGAGAGAGAGAGAGAGAGAGAGAAATAGAGAGAAAAGGTACACTCGTGCGATGCACAGTTACGATTTAATTTGCATACCATTCGTAAAAGATACGTAAACGCGTGAATAAACGTAGGTAAAATTTTTCCCTTTATCGTCTTTCACATCCGTGCATACTTAGCAATTTACCTGTACATCGTATTTTCTTTTCCATTTTTTATTTAAAAAGATCCAAGCACATTTTTGTTTTTTAAAATTTTCATCGAGAAATTACTTGAAAAACCAATCGTCGTTAGAGATAATTTTTTTTTTGGTCACAATCTCGTCGTATATTTTTTCATATTCGATTTCATATTCCTCATATTCGAATGTATTTACCTGTAACGTTCAAACAACCTTATTTAAATTAACGAGCTTATATATTTATATATGGTATTAATTGATATTTTATCCATATTTGCATACAGATAGAAGAGAACCTACCAGTCAATTTATTGACGATTTATGTTGACGAGCTAATAGTACGTAATTAAATAAATACTCTCATCAGACAAACAAACAAACAAAAAAACAAAAAAGGGAAAACGTAGGATTATTTCAATAAGGTAAGACTTTTTTTCTTCTTCTTCTTTTCCTTCTTTTTGACAAAAACGAGTTTGTTTATGCTATTTACGAGTCTCGGAATTTTCTTTCATCCCTTTAACCTCTTTTCCCCCTTTCATCTTCCTCACCTTTGTCGTTTCTTACAATCTTACAGATCGTCCCTCTTCTTCTTTCATTTCTATTGGTAAGATATATAGATGGCCCCACTAAACTTCCCTGTCCTTCCCATCAATTTCGTCTTGTAAGAATCGCGGAAGCTTCCAGAATCTCACGGCCATCGTCGTTTGCCAAACGCCCGCAGGCCCCGATCTTTTTGTAAGTCCGGTATAGCTTCTTTCTCACAAGCATCCCGTTTGCGTTTAAAGAATCGTCTCCTACGAGGGTCATTCGTCAGCACGTAGAACCACCCAGGGAACGATTCAACGCTCTGAGAACTGAGCGTATCGACGAATCGCTCGATAACACGCCAGATTCCCCTTCACCTGTAAGCTTTTATCACGGAAACTAATAAAAATTGAATTGGGATGGCACTATTTTCTTCTTTCGCAAGACAGGACCTATCCTATCTAGGACTCCTGGGACTATCTTCTTTTGATACATACTGCAAATATTCTTTGAATATTTTAAATGACGTTGACTGTTGCGACTTTTTCAATGGCCAGTTATTTCGAGCATGAATTCAATCAGGGGGGGGGGTTAGGTTTAAATATAAACAGGATTCAATAATATGGGAGGATCGTAAAATCGTTAAAATAGTAAAGTAAATATGTATCTTATAATTAACTAGATAAATAAATTATTAAAGTGATCTTTGATTGGAACTTCAATAATTTTTCAATTTTCTAGGTAACTTTTATCTTGTTATGGCAATTTAATATGTCATTAATTAGCATTATTGATTTGTATCTCTATTATTATTGTATCGTTTGTGTACATTTCCTTTAATGTAAGTTCTTAAATTAATTATGATAAAAAAGAAAGAAGGAAATTCGTACAAACGTTTCAACAATCTTTTCTTTTATAAATTATTCAAGGATATATACTTAGACATTGGATAAAAGATTTCTTTGTATGGTAATGCCTAACCAATTTTACGGTCTTGCTATATCATGGTCTCTGGTATAATAGAAATTTTATAAACCTAGAAATGTCTACTTGTACTTTATTATTATCTTCGTATATCCGAAAGCTTTTTGAAATGGATATATATATATATATATATATATATATATACCTTCTTATATACTTATCTACCCATGCGTTTATCCACAAATAACTTACAGTTGTCTTTCTTGTGAAAGAGAGAAAGAAATAGAGGATTTGTCAAGAGAGAATACGCATCAAAATCTTTGAATTTCTACAGATAGAATATCACCGAGAACAAATTTTTCAATATTTATTGTAAATATATACGATTGAATAACTGCACATAATAAATATATAAGTATATGTATAATTATGAAATATTGAAAGTGTCCTATGATGATACAGATTCTACATAGGAATAATAAAGAAAATAAATTAACCTTTCTCCAAAATAGTTTTATATTATTTGGAAAAATATGGATACAAAATATGAAAAAGAAAAATTTATTTGACTTTTGCATTAAATAACGAAGTATCTCTTTTCCCGATCCAATATATACACGTAGGGAAAATTGGTAACGATTTCGAGATATATTGAATAATTTTTCAATTCGATAAAACGACTTTCTGGACACCTTTTATATATATATAAAGATAGGAAACGTCGAAAACGAGTAATGAATTTCTAACGCATCTCGAATAGATCTACGATCGTTCGAAGAATTATAGATCGTTCGTTTTTCGTCTTAAAAAAAAAAAAACAATAGAAAAAAATGTTATGCTTCTAATATTTTCAGGGCCGTAACAAATTTCTCTCGGCATCATGAGAAATTTGAAATTACTGGAAAAGGTAAATAACTGTTCGGTAGCCAACCAGGATATTAAAGCAAAAAGGTTATCGATAGTATGCAGAGTACACTTACCTAAAGCGAGTAATAAGCAATCAGGGAGTTCCGAACTCTAATTGTTTGGCTAACATCGACGTGGGAAACGAGCGATCTGTTCGGTTTCGAGCCAACTTCGTACTTGACTGCGTATTATAATAACGTTGAGTTTTCATTCAGTATCAGCAATTTTTCGTCGTTTGTTTTATAACGATCGTTAAACTTAAGTTAAAAATTAATTCTTTTTTTTTTTAATATTTAATACTATAACAATGCATGTAAGTTTACATATTATACTATATGTGCATATAGATGATGATTATGTGACTAATTCTAAGTTACATACAAACTTTTAGGAATGATAAAGTGGATCATTATGAAGAAATTCAAATTAGGAACTCGTGTCTAGAAACGTTCCGTTTGGTAATTACAGAACTTGATTTGTGTTTTCTAAATGTTCTCTCTGTAATCACAGTTGTTACTTCAACAAAAAGTATAATGGCAAATGATTATTATGTCTTTACCGTCTAATCCAATAGATTTTTTTCTTGTCAAGACAAATCGATGAAGCTTTTTATCGAATCAGAAAAGAACTTTGGTAACAAGGATCACAATTCTCTGTGAAATGTCAAGAATACGATTGGAATTTTCAAAAGGATTCAATGAATCGATTTCGCTGTAATGTTTCTATCAATGTTCATGATAAATAGTTTAAATAATTTCTATATGAAATATTTAATCGATTATCAAATATCGATTAACAGATCTCAAGTTACAAAATGAAACTATTTTTAGCACGTGTTTCTATACGAAAATCGTTTATAATAATATACTCTATCATTTGCAAAATGTTTGTAACATAGTTATAAAATGATCCTACATTTATATAGAAATCGTATATACTCTCACATAGATCGTCTACTACTATCGCAGGTGGTAAGACTCTTCCGGCATTTTCGGATGCTGTACCCGTTCTATGGAATGGAAATCGCGAGTAGATTACTTATCTAAAGCGCGTCTACCTGCGGAAATTGAAAGTGCTTAAAGCCATAGTACGTTATCGAACTTATGCGAAGTCTCCGCTGTCAACGCGTACCTACTTATTTACTTACCAGATTATAAACCCGAAATGCAGACAGGTTCGTTCATGAGAACTCGATTTTCGTTTCTAACCTATCGAATTATTTCCCCAGCTTTTATGATTTCTCCATTTTCACGAGCCAACATTTATAACTATTTATATATTTATGTGTTTATTTATCTTCGGTAGGTGGTTAAAAGAGTATCAATCAAAATTTGGGCCAAGTTATTTTCGGAAAACTATCACCGACTATCAATAAATTGAAATTCAATCAATTTTGTTTGTAGATTTTTCAGATTTTTTATTTTTTTATTACAACAATAAATTTTCTAATGACTTATTTATCAACGAGTAGTACAATTAATCTTTTAATTGTAATTTAATTAAAGTAATTAAATGAATTATTTTATTTTAATTACGAGAGTTAGAAAGTTTTAATAATTGTACTAAACGTTTTGCCCTAAATCATTTATTTTTTGCTATTTAAAAATTATAAATTTATGAGATTTAAACTGTGTTAAAATAATTTTTTTGTAATTTTAAGGGTTTGGCAGTGGTTCCTACATAACTTTGTCCAATTATTAGTTTTGCAGAGAAACACTTATAAATTGTAATATTTATATACTTTCATTCACACATTAGAATCACATAATAAATTTGTATATGTCGATTAAACGTGTATTATTATCATAGTAATACAAAACTTACAGATAATCGGTGAAATCAGAATAACATAATTCGATTAAATTTCAATGCTTTTAAATTTTTCGATGTATTGTCATCGCAAATTACAATGCTGTGGATGAACTAATGCAAAATATATATATAGAGTATACACAAATAATAATACTCATTCAAAAAGATAGAAGATAACAAATTATTTGAAACATGACCTTTTCTTAACGTCATGTTAATTTTAAAGGCTAATTAAAAAATTAAATATACAATAATTTAAAAATAAATACAAATATCGATAAAAGTATAACATATATTATTACCTGATCGTTAGATGCATTCTATTATATATAACTATTTATATAACATTCTATTATATATAATAGTTATATGTTTCTATTGTAAATAACTTGCTTATAAAATTTTTATTGATTATAACGTCACGAACTTTCTATGTTTTCTGATATAATAAGTAAATCTATATCAAATATTATAATAACTTCACGAACTTCCTTGGTTACTTAATATTAATAAAGAATATCTAACATATGAAATTACATATAAAATTACATATTAAATTAATTAATCAACAAAGTTCGTACAATTTTAATTATAAAAAAAAGAGAGAGAGTAAAATGATACACAGATTTAGTAACCAGAAGGAACTTTCTTGGCTAATATTTCTACTCTACAAATGAAATTATTTGTTTTCAATAATATACAATATCTTATATCTAACTTTTTATCGAGAAGACGTGGTTCGGTTTTGATTATTACGAACAAAAGAAGAATTCTAGACGCGATTTAATAATAAAGGATCGAGACTACCGTTTAAAAATAGAAAAAAGGAAAGAGAAAGAGAAAGAGAAAGAGAGAGAGAGAGAGAGAGGAAGGGATGGATGAAGGGGGAAGTAAAAAAGAAAGTAAGTTCGTAGAAAGGGTCGCTTTTTATTATTCGCTAAGGATTCATTGTGCTCGTTCGAACGTTGCAAAATATTCGTTGACCTCGTTCAAGCATACTTTCATCTTTATTCGCGATAATACTTTTTTTCCATCCCACTCAATGCTGCGAATTAAAGAGCACTGCTCGGAGAGCATCAGAGTTTTCGTTCTCCTCTCGGTAGCTTTTGCCTGGTATAATAGATTTCTAGCTTGTTTTCTAGAAGCTTTATTGGCCGAGCGAAATTATTGAAGTCACGTTTATTTATTTTTTTTTTATTTTTTTTTTTGATTTTTTTTTTTAATTTTTTTTGCTCTTTTTTTCTTATTCTATTCGACTTTTCGTATTTTATTTCAGTTTGTAGATAACGGGAAAAGCTATGAATTGTATTTCTCTATCTCTCTCTCTCTCTCTCTTTATATATATATATTACATTTATTACATTTTTATTTATTTATTGGGTTTTTCTTTTTTATTTTATTCGTTTCATATTACTTTACAAATACCTTTTCAAAATAACGTTTCAATGTTTCTTATAAGAATATAATTTTTGTTTTCAATATACGGATACTTATTATTAATGTAATGCAATAGTTAAACACACTCTTTCATAGATCGTCAAGAATATATCAACAACTTTTGTTTTCTTTCGGTATTCTCATGGATCAAACACTTAAAAAGTTTTGTCAGTGTCAACGGTGCAAAACCGACCGCATACATTTTATATCTCGAAAACGTGGAAACTATTGGAAAAGTATGAGATCACGAAACTTATAATCTTCGCCATAGTTTCCATCTCACGCCAATGGTTTTTAATCTATCGTGGATTTTCGTTCTTGTATGTATGTTTTCTTTGTAACATTCGTTTTCGAGATTATTGTGTTGTTATCTCTTCTTTTTTTTCTATTTTTTGGTATTTCCTACGAAAATATATTTTGCATGAACACTTGAATACCATCATCAGCAAATATGCTTTTACTTGATTGAATATTTTCTCGAACGTTTATTCATTTATATAATATCATCTTAAAAGCTTATTGCTTTTAGTCACGTTTTTCCATCCTAACTATACTTACACAATCGATATTTTCCAAAGGAGAATTGTAAAGTATTAAAAAAACCATTTCTTTATGAAATCTTATATTATAAAATTGTGAAAATAATAGTTAATTATAAAACAACGATAAATACAATTGGTGGATTATATAATCATTCGGAAAATATATAAACAATAATATGATATAATCGAAAGCAACTAATTCCGAAGTATCTATATATTTCTTTTTTACCTTCAATATCGCTGAGGGTGTACATAATATAAACAAATTACACAAAATAATATAAATGTTACATCACACACATAAGGAATTAAAAATGTATTATTTGCAGTCAATACAGACTGATATTTTTTAAATGTTCCATTGTTCTATCATTATTTCGCATAACAAATACATACAATTGCAAATATTTGGAGTTACACGGTTGGAGGTTTATATTTTCTTTTATTTATTTGCTTCAGTAAAAGAGTATTCAAGTTTTGTTTTATATTACGGTTCAACGATTTGTCTAAAGTCTATTTTTTTCTGCAAACTCTGTGCGTCTAGTACTAAAAAAAATTCTTTTTATTATTTAAACGAGAAAACAATAATAGCTAAATTTCCTTATACATATTCTGAATTCAGGATATTTAAATAATGGATAACTTAACGGGACAATGATTTAAAAATTATTTAGGAAGACATAAAAAAAAATATAATCCTTTATGTAGATTTCCATCCCTCCCTTTTTCAATATTATAAAAATAATGCTTCAAATTTAGACACAAGTAGGAAATATTGTTACGAAATGGTTTAAGAACATTTAGGATTAGTCAGAATGAATAAGATTTTTCTATGTATCAGGATTTGTTAACAGATAACTATAAGCGGCTATCTTGTTAGATGACAGATCGTTTAAAGATCATAAATTATGCTAACATATTTAATTAAATTTTAGTTCATGTCAGATTGTATAGAATGCAACTCTGCAAATTGTACCGATGTATTTTTGCAAAAATAAAAACTCGTTCTAATTGATGATAAAACTTGTTAAACAATATAAAATTGTTTTATACAATTTTACTCTATCTACAAAAGAAATAAAGTTCTAGTCTAGTTTATTTAGTAAATACACCTTTTATAGTTGTTTCTATTTGTGTTTTGGTAGAAATAAAGTTTTGTTATCATTCTTATATGTTGGTATAACAGTACAGTAGATTCTCATATAACGCGAGTTCCTATAGTACAAATTCCTATAACGCGTCAAAAATATTGCGACCAGTGTATTTTCGTATAACGCGATTTCTCCTACAACGCGTTATATAATAAAAATGTGGTAATTTTCTGCTTTAAAAAAAAAATTAAATTTGCATTAATTAAATATTACATTGTATTTAAATCTAATTCATATGTGCCGATAATTGTGAGAACAATTTTACGATTTATTTTACACGATTAATTATTTTCAAATATAATTAATTTTTTTCCCATATTTTCACTTATTATTAATAATCTACATAATCATAATTATCGACACAATCATGTTGTCATGAAATAATTGTTAATTACTTCGAAGAGAGAAGTAATTAACTTTCCTATAATTGCGAATTCATATTAATCCGTATAAATTGCGTTATACGTTATTTTTAAAGATGACCGAGTAATAAAATACCGGAAGGAAAGTAAAGAAAAGTAAAAAGAAAGATTAGAAGAGGGGAAAAGAGAAGGAGAGAGATAGATAGACAGACAGAGAGAAGAAGAGAGGTAAAAGTCGAAGCTTGGATCGAATTTTCGATGGATCTAGTCGAAGCTCGAATTGACGCTGACGATGCAGAAACCCCTTACCTTCCTATAGGTAAGCTAGTTCGCACGATGACGGTATCTCAATTTTGAGGTAGGTAGGGAGAGAGAGAGAGAGAGAGAGAGAGAGAGAGAGAGAGAGAGAGAGGGAGAGGTTTCCCGGAGGCGTCGACGTACAAAGGCAAACTAAAATCGAATCTCGAAGTCGAAGGTGGAGTTTAATCCTCGCTTATCTGAAACAACATCTAGTAGTAGATTAATCGATAAGATTCTTGTCTTTTTTTTTCTTTCCTTTTCTGTCTGTCTATCTATCCATCTATCTATCTATCTTTTTTTCTCTATTTTTTTTTCACTTCCTTAATCCACCGAAACGAAAGTGAGTAGTATATCTTTGGCATATATTATATCGAAAGTGAAGATTAATATATATATTCCTACTAGTTTCATGATTTCTTAAGTAACTTGTTTAGCAGCTTGTAAAAATAACATGATCTTCTTCTTCTTTTTTTCTTCTTCTTCGTTTTTATACGAAATTAACTAATTTCACTTTATTTCTCTTTTTTTATCCCTACTTTTTTACTTTTCTTTTTTTTTTAACGGGCAAAATCACGAAAGCAATCCAATCGGAACTTTCCTAATTATTATTCCCCGATAGATATTCCCTTTTATCGACTTAATTTTAATCTTATTTCAATTCATTATTATTAGGATTATTATTATTATTATAAAGAAATTTTGCAGAATGAAATCTCCGAGCTTGTTTCTTAATTGGGAATGAATAATTTTTTTAGTGAACAATTTTTCATTCTTTTGTTTTTTTATATATGTATATATTTTGTTCTTTTTTTTTTTTTTTAATCATTCTCATTGTCAGACAAAAACGTAAAAGATAATCCAATCGGAACTTTGCTAATTACTATCTTTGATAAAATTCTCTCTTTATCCAGTTCATTTTGATCTTATATTTATTCATTTAATTATATAATTATTCTTATAAAGAAATTTTATTTCAATGAAATTTCACAGCCCGCTTTTAATTGAGAACGAACAGGGTCTGCTATGAAAAAGAAAAAATGTTTTCTTTCGTTTATTATTTTTTTCTCATATTTTTTGTGCCCTTATCAGAATAAATAGTGCAAGTAATTCAATCCCTGATAAATTCACCTTTTGTTTAGACTTAATTTTGATTTCGTATTTTCAGATTTAAGATTATTATCAATATTATTACGATAAAAAAATTTTCTTCTTAATCAACAAACGAAAAGGGGGGAAAATTAAGAGGAAAAAAAATATAATATGTTTAAAAAGTTCTGTCAAATAAAATTAGAATTTAATAATATTCCATAAGGTAAAATGAAAAAGACGTTTATCATTCAAAGTAAAGTTATGAATCCCTTTGAATGCCACGGTTGCACCGGTTTATTATTCTCTGTATCGCGATTGCGTCCCGTTTAGTCCAACGTTTGGACGTAGAAGCACGTAACTTGTTTTAGAATATCCTAGAGAATCGTTAATGTATCGCGAGTTCTCTATTCCCCTAACATCTTCCGGCCACTTGGTGTTGGTTGGTTGGTTGGTATCTTCAGTGTACTACCTACTTCCCAAAATGTTCAAGACCTAGCTTACGCGGATTTGTGACGCGAGGTGCATCCACCGGAAATAGTATATAAGCGCAAAGTCCTGTTCCATAGACACGTACCTAATCAGTACTAATCCTTTTGAAGGGCTTCCACGACCTTTTGAAATACGAATTTCATCAGTAATAATAAACAATAATATTAATATTAATAATAATGTTATATTTGTTATTATGATTACATTCTTTGATTAAAATGAAAATTCGTATAAAGTGGAACAAAATATGAATACGTTTAAGAACACAAGAATAAATAATTTATGATTCTTTAAATAAATGTTCGGTCGGTTATTGAAATTTTCTCTTAGAAAAAGTCGAGTAGATAAATGAAAGAATTGGCCTGATTACAAATACGATCGATACAATTGTTTGCGTTGATATTAGTTTTATGTGCAAAGATATATGGAATAACGGACAATTTCTAAGAACCTTAGGTGTGGACTATTAAGTATCATAAATTTAAGAACGTCAGTTAGGTTAATGTAATTATTCATAATTATGAAGACAAACATTTTGGTCGGATATAACTCTACGTTGTTCTAGAATGAATAGTCCGAGAGAGTGATTAACTTTAAAAGAGACTGCCTTGGGATTTCGTGATTATAACGAATATGTCATTTTATTTTAATTATTATTCGACGTTATCTCTAAAGTAAACGTACTTATACATTATTAATAAAACGATATTATTAGTTACTTTTTACATTGTAGTTATAAAAAAAAAGGAAAAAGGTTAGAATATCACAATAGTTAGATTGTCATAAGTTTTCTTTTTCGATAAGGAATAAACTTTTTAATTACCAACTATGCAATTCGATCTTTCCGATAGTCGATCGAGAAATAAACTAATTCATCGGCTCGTAATAATCATATTCCCTTGAATCGATTTAAAATATCTTAGATTGTGAAATAACTTTTAATGAGCCTTCGATAGAACCTGAGAACATTTTCTTTTGAGTAGGGACATTTCGTTGGTTCGTTGAATTTTGTGGCTAATAATCATCATCTCGATTTGCTAAATGAATCCCTCGAGACTAAGAATGTGTGTGTGTGTGTATGTGTGCGAGAGAGAGAAAGAGAGAGAGAGAGAGAGAGAGAGAGAGAGAGAGAGATAGAAATAGTGTTTCTGGTGCATGAAGGAATAGATGTCCAGAGAAACGGGGGACCATTGTCTTAATTGAGAGAGGTTAATTCGAGACAGACGAGTTCTACGAGAACTATAGTGATGCACCACCGCTTACTCGAAACTTGGACAAGTTTCCCATTGCTCGAGAGCGCCAAGTATGCGCACGTATTTGAGACTACGTCTCTACGTTTCTATATACATATATATATACGATAAGTGTCTCTCTAATATGGAACGTACACGATTTTAAAAGTTTGTCAAATAGATATAGATATATTTTCTTCAATGAAGCTTAACGTTAATACGTTATAATAATTAATGATTTTTCTTACGTTAATGATTTATTTTGTAAACGTTTATTAGTATGTTGAAATTATGATTGAAAATGAAAGAGATGTTATAAATGATAGATTGAAAATATTTATGGTATATGTATTTATTATGTATATGGAATAAATATAAATAAATGTAAATGTTATTGTTTCGTGTTAAAAATGGGATATTTATTGAACAGTGATGAAATTTGCAATTTAAATAATACTAATATATGTATATATGAAGTAAAAATAAATAAATGTAAATATGATTGTTTTGTGTACAAAATTGGTATATTTATTGAACATTGATGGAATTTGAAATTTAAATAATCGTAAAAAAGATTACTGCGTATAAGAATTTTAAAGCTATGGATTACAAGCAAATATGAATTATTTAAAATTTACAACGGCAGCAGGTATGAATATTCCTGTGATTCATTGTATATTATTATTATTATTATTATTATTATTATTATTATTATTTTTATTATTATTATTATTATTATTATTAATATTAGTGTCCATGTAATTTCTACATGACAGACTCAACGATCATTGTAAAATAACCATACTACATGTAACCCGTACATATACATTTTAATGATTATACAAATAATTGTAATTATTCTTCGCGTTCAAAGTTTCAACGTTAAATATCATTTTCGCGAAATAATTCGAATAATCTCTGATTCATTTAAGTTACTTGATTTTAGAAAATTTTCAAACGAGAAATATTTTTACATTAACAATAAGCCACTTTCTTGATTACTCTTTCTCTTTCATTTTGCCTTTCTTTTTCATTCGTTTTGCCTTGTCGGAAAGTACCCTTTGCGCGACGAGTACTCTCATTGCATAATGTACTCGCCAAAAGGGGTTACTAAGGAGTCCATGGAGGGGATGAAACTGCGTTACGTACCCGACGAGGCACGATCTTAAGTATCGGAAACTTCGACGAGAGAAGGAATTGTTGGATAAAAATTAAGAAAGAAAGAAAAAACAAAAAAGAAGAGAGACGATTAAGAAGATAGTTACTACTTACTTACTTTCTTTATTTATTTATTTTGTTATTTATTTTTGTTTTCTCTCTTTTTCAAGTAAAAAGCAAACAATAAGGAAAAATTTTTTCTTTAATAATTTTTTATTGAATTTGGTTTTTTAAAATGAAGATAAATTAAACAACAAAAGAACATAGTTATAGCATAATCGGCTTGCTTCTATCTTAAAATTATTTTAAAACTAAACAATTGAAGTTTTAATATTAACGTAATGCTTAAATAAATTTATCCAATAGTCATTTTTAAATAAAGTGCACCATATCACAAACAGAAACGAATTATTATATTATTAATTATATAATATTTTTATTTTATACTATTAATTATTATATTATTAATTATTTTTTGTAATCATTTTTTATGATATAATATGTGCACACGTTGTTGTATTATTTACAATTTAACTATTTGCTATTTGCTATTTCTTATATTAATCTTAATTATTAAGAATATTTATTTAAAATATAAAAAGTTAAATATTAATTAGGTGCGCTTTGATAGAAAAATTTCAAGCAATTTTTAAATGGAATAATTCGCTTTATCTTGCGAATTGTTTAAATGATTATCAATGGAGTCCAGCAACGAAATTGATCATATAATTAGACTGGCACAAATAATTAAATTGAATGATTATTATTTTAATTCGAACGAGAGTCAGAGACGAATCGAACCAACCTAACAATCGTAATTCTCAATGAAATATCTTTATAAATTTAAAGAACTAAATTCATTGTATTATCTTTATTGTAGAAAATTATCTACAGTAGAACATTGTTCCATTTTAATTAGGATGATATTTCATTCGTAAGCCGATTTTATCTGCTGGATGATAAAAACGAATTAACAATAATTTCGGAGTTGGTAATTTTGTGAATTATATCTACGAATTTTCATTATTTTTTGTTTGTTAATTAATAACACAAATAGAAAAACTATATTTTATATTATATTTTTAATATTAACCAAATCCAGAATTGATAATGCAATAAAAATCCATACAATAGAAATCAAACAAGTTAAGAATAAATGTTTTTATTCAAAATATTTGAAATTAATTATTTACGGAATTTAATTGATCATTATATTGCACGTACTGTTGGTCAATCATGCTGAAAAGATTGCAATTCTTGTTACCATAATTTTTACGTGTCTCTCAAAAATTTCCTATTTAAAATTCGTCACAGTGGAACAATTTAAAAATACATTTAACAAATTTTAAATAATAAAATAATTGTAGAAAAAAAGTATACAAAAATTATCGCGCAAATATACATAAAATATTTCATATAACTCGTGTTAAATTTAAACGTAGTCATTTCGAAACATTTCTCGTAAATTATGTGTTTTTTTTTTTTAATTACATTATTAATTAACACCGAAAAAAAAGAAAAAATAATCATTTTAAACACTTTGATGTAATCCATTAAAAAAATAATAAACTTTGTAAATGTTTGATTTAGTTTGAATAATCTCGTATTCGTATTGAAAAAATAATTTTATAGAAGACTGTCATCTCATCTATTCTTATATGTTATTCTGTGTTGTTCTACACGGGGATTGAGAGGATCAGGTTATTTTCTTACAAGATATTTCGCACGAACAAGATAGATATTCCTGGAAACAACGGAAATTCCATAAGCAGTGAAATTGGAGAAAATATTATTCACGAGTTTCTGCTTCGAAAAGAAGTATCAGTAAGATTCTCCTCATTTTTCTGTCTTCTTTCTTTCATCTTTCTCTTTCTCTTTCTCTATCTCTTTCGAAATCGGATCGTTCGGATAATATTTATTCGCTGAAGAAGATTTCCTTCATTGTCTTCTTTTCTATCGTAAAATCAACTCATCATTGATAGGATCCATATATAAAAATAATCGTTCACTTTTTTAATGTTTTTTTTTTTTCATTTTTTTCTCTTTTTCATCTCTCTCTCCCTCTCTCTCCTTCTTTCTCTCTCTTTCTTATTTTCATATTAATTTACAATTATATAAATGATATTTTCTTTTTTATTATATTCCAAGAAACCAAATGTTTTATATTTATGTATATATACAAATTTGTTATATTATATTTTTTTATATTTTATTTTTTATTATTATATTTGTTTTATTAATTTTTTTCATTAATGAACACCTAAAACATTACCATTAATAAATTTATTCAGAAAATGGAGAACAAAACAACTTGAAATTTTTTAAATTAAATATATGATATAAATTTATATTAGTTTATATATTAATGATAAACTTTGTTTTATAAAATATAGAAATATGTAGTTTTAACAAAGCAAGGAAATAAAATATTCTAATATCATTCCTTAAGCTAAAAGATATCAAGTTTTTTCACGCTTAATGGAAAAATTGTGAAACTCTCGGTTCCCATGTTTGCTAGTTCAAACGAAAATAAGAGAGAGAGAGAAAGAGAGAGAAAGAGAGAGAGAAAGAATATCACGCGTCACCATAACGTGTCGGATGTCAGTTTAAATTCTAAAAGAGAGGAAAAAAATGTAAAATATAAAATAGCACGAAGCGAATGATGTCAAGATAAAAACATTAATAACTTTTTTTTTATTTTAATTTTTCATCTCTGTAAAGAAAAAAATAGAGAGAGAGAAGGAATATGTGCGCATGCTTTTTTGAATTTTCACGAAATTCTTTTTATCAAAGAGGCTTTAAATATGGAAACGCTTTGGCGCATATGTAAGTATTTCATTTTTGCGCCGACCAACGAAAAATATTTCTTTCATTTTTATTTTCATTTCCATTTGCTATTTTTTTTTTTTAAACAAAATTCGTCGATAGGAAAAATTTGCTATCGTTTGCGAAATATTCTCTCTCTCTCTCTCTCTCTCTCGACTAATCCTCAAATAAAAAAAGCTAATGTTTCTAAGCTGCAGTTATTAATTTTGTTTTCCTAAATTCTCCCTTACTTTTCGTGATCTAACAAAAGGTAGTTTAACGAGCGAACCCTCTTGGATAATTTCAAATACGCGACTTTGTGTATGCATCTCTTTTATTTTCTTTTATGACTAATTAAAAATTTCCATTTTGCCGAGTACCATGGTGGAAAATATGTTTGTCATATTACCTACCAAAAGGGATCTAGAATAATGTTTAGCGAAACTATGTGGACTTATTATACCGAAAATATAATGTTACTTGGATATATATATTCTTTGGCGAGTAACTCTTTCGAAGAGACTTTCGTCTTATCTACTTTTCTCTTCTTCTTATCTTTTCGCAAATATCTTTGACAACGTTAATTACTTATTCTTGTGACTTTTCCTTACCTACATTTTGCAAAATTATATTTAATTTCGTTAACATTTATATTCATTTTCTTTCGTTTATGCACAACATTTAAATGCAATTATTAAGTTTATTTATACATACATTTATACATACACACACATATATATGATAAATACAAACGAAATGAATCTGATAGCTCTGTTTTGTGTTGAAGAAGTTAATTAAATGAAGATTTCGATGCAACGAAATAAAAAATAAAAATTCGATTTAGATGACAGATTGAACAAACCGAAGAGTCATTTAATCGTAGAGGAAAATTAACAGGAGCAATACCAACGATGAGAACCGATCAAAAAGAGATGGTATAACAGGCGTATTCGTTTTTCTCTGCTTTTTTTATGTATGCGAAAAGCCAGTTCTTTTCTAATCGGCCGCCGGCGAAATCCGATGTGACGTTAGTATGCGTTCCGCCGACAAAGAACCGAATTCGTTACTCTTGCAAGAGCCTTGATATATTGCCAAGTGAAAGAAATGGCAATGGCGAGACGTTCGTTTATCAGCCTGCTACTGAACAAAAAAAAGAGAGAAACACATATTCATTACTTTTTTGAATGATTTTTGATTTACCAGATAAAAAAAGTTAAGAAGGTAAACACTAAACCTATCGAAATAGTTAATTTGTACTTGTATATATACTGTAACCGGTCAAATGATGGTTGAATATGATGATCTTTAAAATAAAATTGTATATTTTACCATTTAATATGATAATTTTTAATGGTTTAAATAATTAATTTAAGAATTCATAAATAATTGAAATATTGCCAGATGAAAAACACAGTAATGAAAGAGACGTTGAATTATCAGATTTCACTGAAAAAAAGAGAGATAGAAAAAGATCTGTTTTCTTTTTCTTGAAAGACTTTGGGTTAATCAGTTTACAAGGGTTCTTAGAAGGTATTAAAAAAATTAAACCTCGAGAAGAAATATTTTATGTATACCTGTTTAAAAATAGTAACCGGTTAAATGACTGATCCTTAAAAAAGAATTATACTTCTTTACAATTTAAGAAAATCACCAATTTGGTACTGAATTAAATAATATATAAAACAATTTTTATATAATTGAAATATTACTAGGTGAAGAATAGCATGATATAAAGCTTGCTTATCAATTAAACTACCCAAAGAAAAAGAGAATTAGAAAAAGGGTGAAAGAGAAATTCATTTCTTTTTTGTAGATGATTTTAGATTAATCAGTTTATATGAGAGTTTCTCTTTCTCTCTCTCTCTATATATATATATATATATTAATAATTAAATAAAAGATATTTATACTAAACCTGTTAAAATCAATTTGTGTATACTTAGGTACTTTTATCGGAACTGAGTAAATTAGTTGTTCTTCCAAAAATGTTAATAATTTTGTATGGTCTCAATTTCTCGATTAGGAGTCCTCTGGCAATTATGTATGTGCTATGATGTGGAGAATAAGGTGGAGATTAAGGTATGAAATAAAACACGTGGTTGAGCCAATCAAAGATGCAATGCTTTTTTGGCTCATCAGGGAAAAGCCTTGCGGCATACAAACCCTGGATGTTATATAGAATATAAGAATGAGGATCAACCACGGTGCGTTGCCACGCGGGGAAATTATCGTTGCGTAAAAAGAATACTGTTGCGTACAGGTGCCTTGATCAGTACGATGTTATTTATTTATCGTAAAAGAAAAAGGTTTTAATGGATTGTGGAGGAATGGGAATTAATGTGAATTGAATTGTTGTTTCTTTATTGTTTGTTATATAGTACGCTGTTGCGTTGTTGTTTGTAAACTATCGCCCCGATGCTGAGCTGCCTGATGATTGCGTTGCTTGTGACTCGATGAGATGTGGCTAGGCTGCTTTGTCGGGTGCCGATGAGGTTTCCTTGCTCTTGATGCGTTGGTTGTATGTGAGTCGAGAAGCGTTGCTGACTGAATGAATGCATTGACGATTTTCCGTGGCCCCTTATAGGGAACGGGTAGTCTTGTGTACTCCCTTCCCCAAATTGATTGGCCAATGACCTTCGGGTCACTCTCCATGGTCCGTCGACGAGCATAGGGTTGTAGAGGGAAATCAAGCTGCGCGGGAAAGCCTTGTCTTAAAGAAGTAGCGTTGTGTCCACTTGTGCTAGCGCATGCGTCGAAAGAACCGGCTTCTGTGTATCCTGTTCAAAAATTTGATCGCGCCAAACAACACCTCACACAATTCACATCACACATTGCGCATTACGCAACAGAATACAATGGAAAGATCTCACCTCTTGTCCTTTTTGCTTACGTTCTCTCTCACCTCTCGCAAGTTTCGCTTATAACGATTACAATTATGAAGAATAAGATTATTCCTGGGTATTCTTTAGGGCCTTCTATAGTCCTTAGATGGAAGATGTATTGTCCTAGGCGTCCAGTGATGAAATAGGAAGAGTGTCCCTTTGAACTGACCCAGCAGGGCGCATGTGGTGGGGATGCGAGAGGTGGGGGTGGCTATCGTTAACGCTTCGATAGTCGCAATGTATACTCGTAACGAGTATCGATCTAGAATCGCAATCGATAGAATCGGTGGCGCGCATTTCGAATACAGCTAGTTGCTGTACGATCATTTCGGATCGTAAACATTTTATAATAAAATGCAATCAATAATAAATATTAAATTAACCTATAAATACTTATAATTACCATGATTGTAAAGTCAATTATTTAAAAGTAATAACATCGAGTGCAGTATTGTAATTTAAAATTAAAAATCTATCATTTGACCATTCTTTTAGAGAAACAAATGACTATAATTATTGGCAGATATTGCTTTTTTTAATTTATAGTGTCTCTCTTTCTCCCATTATATATAAATATAACTTGTATATAATAACTATTCTAATAGAAGTAGAATGCATTAGACTATTAAAATAATTGTTAATTAATTGATGGACATGTTTCTTGTTGTCTAAAAGCTCGGAGTATATGATCTATGTATCTTTCTCTTCAGGATTCACCTTCAGACTGGCACGTTGTCCCAAAATTTTCCTGCAATATAAATAAAGTGCATTAGAGTATTAAAATAATTGTTAATTAAACAGAAGAAATTTGTATTAATGTTTAAAAGCATGGTGTACATGTTCAGAGTACCGTCTTTCTTAAAATTCACTTTCTGTCTGGCCCGTTGTCCCTTATGAAAGTTCAGGTAACTTCAGATAACTTCGACTAACTTCGGCTAACTCGAGGTGACTTCGGGTAACTTCGGCTATTTTCGGCTTACTTCGGCTAGCTTCGGCTTCGGAAAGTCGTATAAACAATGTTTAATAAAAGTATTTTCATAGATAAAGTGCCAGTTTGAAGGTGAATTTCGAAAAGGAAGGTACATAGATCATATAGTCACAGCCTTTAGACAAAAATAGACACTCATATCGATTAATTAATAATTATTTTAATATTCTAATACACTCTACCTACATTACAGGACAATTTTACTCTCGAAGTTATCACCTCGTAGGAGCGATGAAATAATTACATTATAATACAAAAAATACTAAAAACAATATGTTAAAATCTTAAATTCTCTTTATTAGGAATATTTTTACCGTAGCACTTATGTGCAACATTTGGAAAGTCATTTAAACAACGTGTCAGTCTGAAGGTATATTTTGAGAAAGACATTACTCCTTATATATTTGGTGTTTTCAGGTAACAATATACATTCCTTTCGATTAATTAACAGTTATTTTAATACTCTAATGCACTGTACTCATTATTAGAATAGTTTTTATACACTAGTAATATATATGTAGGGGTGGAAGAAAGACGAAGAGTGCGAGTGTATGGTGTGCATGGAAACAATGATGAACGTGAAAGATTTGTAAGAATATGTAGCGATATGGATATGAGTGTGAGTGCACGCAGCGATATGAGTATGAGTGTAAGTACGTGTAGCGGTATGAATACGAATGTGTGTGGCAGGAAAGAAAAGCGAGCGTGCATAGCGATATCAGCTGATGTTATCGTTTTGTAAGCACCCCGAAATCTCTCGAATATTCCCGAACCGGAAATCGGGAAGAAGTTTTTTGTTTGATCGGTTGGGAATAGTCTGGAGATTTCGAGAATGATAAACGGAAGTGATTGGGACCATTGGTGGGGTGAATGTATATATAAGCGCGGTGAAGAAGGCGGTCTTTGCTTTCTTGATTCGGTGTGACTAGTGAGTGTTATGCAAGTGTGGTTGTGGTTTCTAACTATTGTTACTTACTTTTTCTTTTCGATTTTTGTATTAAACCTTGATATTTAAGTATTTGTTATATTATAATAAACATTTCTTTTATTTAAATTCAATAAATCTTACATATATATTACTAATGTATAAAAACTATTCTAATATATATATATGTATTATACATTATATATAGTTTGTTTCTATCTGACGATTACTCGAAGATTTTGTTAAACAAAAACTAAAAAAAAAATCGAAAAGACTCAGTTTACGGTTTGCTCCGAGCTGCTCTCACGATCGCATTTGCATTATTAAACATCGTCACGCGCAAAGTTCATTAGCAATTAATCACGGCGTAGAATTTATAATTTAATCCTCCCTCTACATAGGGGCTTGCATTATTGATAAATAATGTCGTATTATGCGTGAAACGTATTTAACTGTAAAAGCGAATGATCATCGGACATTTAATCCCCATGTATATATATATGTATGTGTATTCAAATTTTATATCCATATGTGCGTACCATATATATATATATTTATCGTATTAAAATAAGTATGTACATTATTTATATATTTAAAAAGAATACATATTTAAAAAATTCTCATTAATGTTTTGAACGAGAAAGTTCACTTATTTTCGGTAAGAGGTCAAAGGTTGAAGGGTAAATAGGTGAAGTGTTCACGAAAGAAAAGAAAAAAGCCATTGTTTCTACTTTCTTGGAGCAATAATATAGCGACGGCGAGTTGGCAGTTGGTGGAAGAAGACGTTATAAGCTTTTGGGGGTGACGTCATAACGAGACTTGTTTCGAAACTACGAAAAGACGATGATTCGTACGACTTTAACGTTACTTTTTTTCTCTTCTGTGGCTATGAAACGTTTCCACGAGCATTTTCTTCTTTCTTTCCGTCATTCTTTACGAGTTTCGTTTTTCTCTGTTTTACTTTCTTTTTCCTTTTCCTTTTCCTTTTCTTTCTTTTCTTTTTTCTTTTTTCTTTCTTCTACTCTTCTTTTTCGTTCTCTTTACCCTTTTTGGGGTAAAGGGGGAAAGATGCATGCGTCGTTAATGTTATCCACTACGAATCACGAAGTAATGTTATTATTTTCAGTGAATTCGCGTATAACCGTGTATCCTATTTTTCTATTTCTTTTTCATCCTCTTTACTCTTTCCCCTTTTTCTTCCATTCTTTTTCTCCTTTCGTTCTTTGAAAAATCAGCTTGATAGATTTCAAAGCTTTTTATATGGGTGCAGCGTTAGCCAGAAACGGCTGTCAAAAAAATATATCTGACATGTTTCAACTTTTACTCGAAACTGTGGAACGACAGGGAGATTGTTTGCTAGTGGTGGTGGTACTGATGGTTATAGAAACTGGAAGAACCTTCGTGACGGTAGAAACCTTTCGAATGCTTTTTTAAGTCCGTCGATTTAGATGAAATTTACCGGGAAAAAAATATTCTATTATATTGCAAACACAGTCATTTGTTTTAACCTTGGAGAAGAAACTAATGATAAATTTTTGTTGTCATTGATATCAGTTAATGAATAAAAAGGATTTTATGTCTTTGTGCGTTCGTCTTCGTATTTTTCTTTGACTGGGTATAAGGTGGATGGGAGGGTAATTCTTCGATCAAGAGAGAATAACACTGTTTGTCGAATAAATTCTTTGTCTATGGAAAAATTTGTCTTTCTCAAGAAAAATAATAGAAAAGAAGAGAAGAGAAAAGAAGAGTTATAAAAAGATAAAGAGCGAGAAAGAAAAGGCTTTGAATGAGGCCGTACGTTTGCTTTTTAAACGTAACCGGCAGAAGAAACGCTCCACTTTACTCCTTTACAATCTTCTTCTCTTCTTTCTACGTAGCAAGGACGCTTGAACATCCGGCCGGAATGTCTCGTATAGAATAATTATCACTGTACACGAGCGTTTGAAAATATAAGGGTTGAAGTCTGCTCGTGACACCACCAGCGTGTACGAAGAAAGTTTCTCCACGCAGATAGAAATAGAGAAGAGAGAATGAGAGAGAGAGAGACAGACAGAGAGAGTGCATTTACATGACTATGTACTATCTACATACGTACGTACGTATGCAAGGACGGTTAGAACTAAAGGGAAAACAAGAGAAGGAGAGAGATAGAGAGAGAGATATTCTCTATTCTCTCCAAGTTTAGCGCATTAGAAAACTTGTTTGTTCTACATCGACGAAGAGAATGAGGAGGAAGACACGCTGCCGAGAAATTATACCAAGTGAGCTTGGAAAATTGGTTTTAGGGACTCTCTGACCTTATTTCGTCAAATTTTCTCTTCGCCAAAAACGACGATAGGAAGGAAGGAAGCAAGAAAGGAAGGATGATACGTAGCAAAATTCGAGCAAGATAAATGTGAATAAACTGAAAAGAGAAACAAAAATCTTATTTTTTTTTTATTCGTAAACATTAATTTTCTTACATACGGTAGTATTTGTAATTCGTTCGCTCATTATAAATTTTAAATAATTTCTATTTGCTTGTAATTTTAAACTTCAAAATTTCTTTACACGGAAACTTATTTTAGGATGATTAAATTTTATTTTAAAAATTTTATTACGAAATTTTCAAATCGATTTTCTTATTAAATAAATATAATTTTATTTAAATTATTAATAATCGTCATATCACAAGAATATTTTTTACCAACGGAAAATCTAATAAAAATACAATAATTGTTTTAATAAATAGTAATAATTGACATTTCTTGCAGTTTAAAAGTTTAAAAATATTTTCGATACGATTGAAAATATCTTGTGAATTTAATATTCTTATTGGTTTAATAAAATATCACATTTTTTATAATACAATTAATATTCATTTAAAAGAGTTAAATAATTCTAAAATATTTGTCTATGTATAAGAATTTTGAAAAATTGTATTACAAGAAAATATTGATCATTTTAAATTGACAGTGGGCATACGAATACTTCTGGGATTTATTACATATTACAATACATACATGTATATTTACATAATATCATCGTTTTGGATAGAATCAGCTGTTTAATTTCAATCAATCTATCCTTCTTCGGTACATACCTTCGGAATTACCGATGTCCGGAGTTCGCGGAAATTTTTTCATCCTCCTCGAGACGCCCTTGACGAGGTTCGGCGTCGTGATTCGAGGACCTTCGAGATCGATTACTCGGTACTCTCGAAATTCGATGCGACGGCGGCCGAAGAGAAGGTTTGAGGGTAGAATGAGTGGAGGTAGAGAGAAAGATGGAAGGGACGAGTAGTGGAGGGGGGGGGGTCAGGAAGAAGGAGAGGGGGTAGCGATGGGGTTCAGGGGATTGGTGGTTGGTGGCTTGGGGGTGGGATGAAAGGGGGCAGGGGGGTCTGCCGGTTGTGCGGTGATTTTGCGCCTTTAATATCCAGTTTAAATATTCATGAGGTAGACGAGTGGTGCGAGGATTCGGTACACACCACCAACAGAGGGCTCAACGGCCGTCCTTCGCCCTTGGATACTGGAGCCTCAAACGTGTTCCGCTCGGTTAAGGTACAACGGATATATATCAAGCGACGGATGCTGCACACTCATGCTCTTTCTCTCTCTCTCTCTCTCTACTTGCTTCTTCACTGTGCGCTCAAACGTATACGCTAGCAAGCAGCTTGGTTGCTGCTAGCGGACGTCAAAGAGACTTACGTCTACCTTCGTTCTTAACGCAGAGTACGCAGCTTTTTCGAAAAAAGATCTTGAAACGTTTATATATATATATAGTTTGTAGAATAAGACACGCGATGGAAATAGACGTGATCTCCTTTGTTCGGAGGAAACTCTTCCGAGGAGTTTGCTTACGCCTTAGTTTTCCGAGTACTTCCTTCTTCTTTCCTTTTTCATCTTCTTTTTTGCATCCTTCTTTTCTCTCTCTCTCTCTCTTTCTCTCTCATTGTCTCTGTCTTTCTTTCTCTCTTTCCGCGCTTTTACTTTTCTGCATCCTCCTCTATTACTTCTTGCTTCATCGTCGTCGTCGTGGTCGTCGTCGTCTTAGTCGTCTGCATCGTCGTTAGAACTTGAAGCCCAGAAACGTTTAGTAAAAGAATATGAAAGTCAAGATGTGAGATAAAGATTAAAAGTCCATGAAAAGCGTTTCTACCAGTCATATTAAAATCTTTACATTACCGATTAAATTTGAATCTATCAATTTTTATTTCTTATTTGCGATCAGAGAAATCGTTTAATTGTTCGTGTGTGAAATTTGAAAATGAAATTTAAAATCTTAATATTTTGATACTTTATTATAAGTATTGAGAAAAGGAATAATACGTCAAGAGTAAGAAATTTATTAATTGAAAGATAAGATCGGATTAGACGATGTTTAAAAAAAAATAAAGAATATAAATATAATCTACGTGGATATTCATCGTAATCGTATATCTTTTTTTCTTTTTCTTTTTAGATACGAACTTTTTCATTTAAGTGTCTTTATTTGTAGATAGGTTTTTGAAGGACGAGCAAGCGAAGTTGTTATCCTTTTGGTTGAGAAAGTAAGATCGAAGAAAAACGTTAAGCTTAACCGAAGAAGAAACGTAACGATGAAGAAACACAGTAAAACAGAAAGGAAGAAAGTAGAAAAAGTAAAGAAATACTAGGAAGACTCATAAATCACTATTAAATCTTGAAAGGGTCGGGTACGCAGTTTGTCGAGTAATCTATCAGGACAGTCCAGCTAATATAACGGTCGAGTAATCGCAGTCGATGTACGGTGCGAGTTGCTCGATCGATTCGCGTACTCATGTGCGTACACGTGTTCTGTTTATATATATATATATATATATATATATATATATATATATATATATATATGTGTATATGTGTATGGGTAATGACCGGACGACTAGCAGCAACAGCAACAGCAGAAGCAGCAGCAACGTACGGGTGGTGGTCCGTCTGGATTATCGAACCCTTGTTAAATTAATAATCACACCACATGAGTCCACGAAACGCGAACTCTGACAATTTTCCACTCTGCTTATTTCAAAGTCGCTCAAGCAAGCGTTATTATCAAACGCCTACGCGTTGGCTGGCTTAAACAGAGATCCCTAATATCCGAATACGAGTTGGTGGCAGGAAACTCGTAATGCGATACGCGATTAAAGACTTTTCTTTTTATACGAACATACTAACTACGTATGTTTGCGTTAAACGTCCAAGAGAGAGAGAGAGAGAGAGAGAGAGAGAGAGAGAGAGAGAGAGAGAGAGAGAGAGACAGAGAGAAAGAGAGAGAGAAATAGAGAGTGTGATAGAGGAGGGGGAGGGTAAGGAAGAGAGAGAAACGACTAACGAGCTGCGATCGATCGACTAAATTTTCTTTACAATTGTACTAGCGTTAATCGACTTTTCTCGCTAACGGTACGTGCCATTTATATTGTGCTCGATTTTCTCCTACCTCGAAGTAATTGGAAACTTATCTTCCAAAGGAATCGTGTGTTTTGTTTCGCCGGCCCTTTCATCTCGTTTCAAAGATATTTTATGTAGGTGGATAGATATACATAGATATATATATACGTGTGTATTAATGTATGTATGTGTGTGTGTAAAAGATATCAAATGTTGATGGTAAGAAAGGAAGCTTTAGAAATGAGATAAAGTAGCAAATAAAAGAGAAAACGAGACGAAAAGAGAAGAGTAAAGAAGAAAAAGAAAAAAATAAAGAAGTGAAAGAAAAGAAGGGTGGGGGATGGGGTGTAGAAAGAAATAAAGGAAGAAGGAAGGAAGGAAGGAAAGAGGTTCGATCGCAAGGGATACCTTTACTTTCCTCTTTCGGACGATCAAAAGAAATAAGTAACGTTACTTAAACAGGGAAAGACAAATTAAAGTTCCACGAAGAATAATACTTGTTACTTTCTCTCCAAACGTAGCTGGCTAACGTTAGTTGGTAGGGGTGGTAGGTTACACCAGAATAGGGAGGAAAAAAGAGCTAATAATAAAAGCCATCGGAGAAAAACTTTTCTCTTCTTCTCTCTCTCTCTCTCTCTCTTTCTCTCTTTTCTATCGAACCCGTTTCGAATTCCTTTGCGAGAAAACATGACCGCATATGGAACGATCAGTTGACTCGTTTTTCTTCGATCAAACGTAAAGTATTAAGTACAAGAAAGAAAGAGAGATAGAGAGAGAGAAGGCAAGTGAATGATTGAGTGAGTGAGTGAGTGAATGAGTAAGTGAATGAGTAAGTGAGTGAGAATGACTGATGAAAGTCCGTTGAATTCTCAAGAGTATTCTGCTATCGTATAAACGCGTTGATACTCGCGCGTTCAGTGTTATCGAATTACGTAATCAGTTGGTAAAAGCAATTCTACTAAAAGCCTAGGGAAAATATGGGAATCTATCGCGTGATCGCGAAACAACTACTTACTTCATCTCGCATTTTGTTTCTCCTTTGCTGAAGATCGTCTTCTCTATTCTTTTTCTTTCTCATTATTTTTGTTTTGTTTTTTAATTTCAAAAAAAATCGATCTTTTTTCACAAAATAATGATTCTCAATTTGTAGGAAAAAATATTCTCGTATATAGAAATTAATTTGATTGAAACGAAAACACAAATTTTTTTTCTTATCCTATTAAATATATTTTTCTTTTTCAAATGAAGAAAACACAACGATTATATGTATGTTACAATCGGATAATATATAAGAAAATAAATAAAGTATGGATCAGGTATTATGAACCCCTCGCTGGGTAATTCGTGACCATCTCTGTCGTTATTTTCATAAAATAACATAACTGCCTAACGAATCGTAATGATGTTTACAATTATTTTCTTTACTTATATTTACGAAAAAAAACAACATATTTACTCTAATTCCAAATTACATAAGGGTTGTTTATTATATATCTGTTCCTTTTCTTTACATAAATATTAGATATTAAGTGAAGAAGGAAAAACAATTTAGATCGAAAGATATCGTTGAGGAAATTTGGACGAAGATCAATGAGAGAAGCTTTAAAAGGATAACAAAAAATAAGCCAAGAAAGAGAATTAGATTCAAGGTCGTGTGATATGGGATAAAAAATGCATGTCAGGTGATCCTCCTCGCCCTTCCTCCCCGTTAAATCGTTGGAAAAGGGAAGAAAAATGAGAAAAGGAATAACGTGAATGAGTCAAAAAGCAACAGAAAAATAAAAAGAAAAAGATAAAGGAGGAATAGGAAAAGAGCACGTTGTCTAGTCGATCGTGATCGTTTCTGTTGTTCCGCAATGAAATCGTCGAAGCGGAATCGGTTGCTTGGCAACGACAAACCCCCTAAACATTATCTCGTAAAAGAAAAGGAGACGGTGTGAGATCAAGAATAAAAAGAGGGTAAGAGTAAAGAGAGGAATGGTCTTAATGGATACATATTGATATCATTTGTACGTCCTCTAAACCCCCATCTCTTATTCGTTACACTCCATTGCCACGCGAATAGCCCATACTACGATATTCTTTCGAACTTGTAAAGGTGAACTAGTTTTTATTAAATTTTATTACAGATAATAGAGATACATATAGTCGATCAACCGGTTAATAATTTGTTTATATAATACTTTTTAAGCCAAAATAACAAACGGACAGGTATATACATATAATTACCGAATTTTACATAATACGTCTAACATTTTACATATTTAAATCAAAGTTAATAATCGAGTTTATTGAACGACGAACAATCGAGGTTCATACGAATATTTTATTTAATTAATAAAGTATACAATTATGTAAATTGTTATTAAAATATTATTAATAATGTTTAATAGTGTTTATTCAATTTTGATATTATCAATATCTCAGAATTATTATTATTATTATATGAATTCAAATATTAATACAGTCATTATGAACTGCGTTATGTTTTCGTAATATAATAATAGCTATTATTGATACGTGTATTATAATGTACAGGTTGTTTCCAATGATGACGTAACAAACTTTCAAGAATAATACAAAAAGTAAATTTTCTCAAAGAAGAAAAAGATTGTACCGAGCAAAAAGAAGAACTCTTCACATTCCAGACCGTTAACCTCATTCTTGGATATTGCGAGTTGCTTGTTTGACACAACTGTCGTATAATATCGATCGCTTTCAATCGTTTTCGTTAGAAGACAAAATGAGAGAGTAATTTACGATTGGATGACTCGTCGAAAACTAACTAGGATGGTTGGGAAAAATACAAGGGGAAGGGGGATGATATTTAATTTAAGAAAAAGCACGCGCTCGTATAATGTGTCACGAGGAGGGTAGAGTAAAGGGAATGGAAAAAGTCGCGATAAAGTTAATTTTAACGAATAATAATTCGAGGTAGCGATGACAGTGAAATTTTATCCTATGGGATGATATAGCCTGTGTGTAGAGAAGGGCACTGATGGCGATGCCAATGGATGGTAGTAGGGCGTTGGAATGGGCATTAGGGTTAGGTATTATCGCACGTATGTACGTAGCCTCGATGTACGCTATGTCAGAGGGAGTCAAATTGGATCAACCGATACGGGGTCGCGTTATGAGCAGGAGCTTTCGTCTCTCTTCCTCTCTCCTCTCCTCTCCTTTCCTCTCCTCTCCGCTCCTCTCCTCTTCCCCTTTCTCCTTTATTCAGACCTTCTCTTCTCGTCTCGTCTCTTCTCTTCTCTATGCTTCTCTTTCTCTTTCCCTTGTTAAACGTTACTACATTTACACACAGTCGTTCGTTTCGATTTACGCATACCAACATCTAACTTCTTGTTTCTCTATCTCGCATGTTGAATAACGTTGGCACTTCACTTTCACTGTCTCTTCTTCGTGTATCCACTCGACGTTTGCCATCTATACATCTCTTCTCTCCCTCTCTCTCTAGCTCTTTCTATCTTTCTCTGTTACAGCAAACCTCTCTCTCTCTCTCTTTCTCTCTATATATTTCGTCTCGAGTTACCACACACGAGACTGGAATTATCTCGCACGTCTTATACACGGTTAATACCCTCATACCCTCATCGATTATTCTCGTATTACTCTGTTAAGTCTGTGAAAGCTTCCCGTTAAATCGTTCAATGCACTTCTCTATTAATTAACAACGTAGTTACGAATAGATCAATGAAATCAAAGATCACGAAGCTATCTAACTTTCTTCGTAAATTAATTTCTGATAATAATTAACATAGATTATATACGTGTATATGTGTATTTATTATATTTTAAAATTAAAAAGAAAAGAAATTATTATATTTTTATTATTATAAGAAATTATTATTATATTTATTATATAATAATAAATTAGAAAGAAATAATTATATTTTTAAGTTAAAAAGAAAAGAAAAGGAAAAAAAATTGAAAATCGAAATAAAAAATTAATCTTTTTTTGAATAAAGAAACAACAGTTTCGAATCGGAAACCAATTAGTACTTCAGTTTTAATTACTGTGAGTGCATCTCGATCTCTTATTTTATGCACTATAAGCTTGTGCTTCAATCGTTAAAGGAAACATCAAGTAACAATCGTAAACGTAACAAAAAGGAAGTTAAAGTATAGATACCAACTTGGCATTACTCATAGCTTTAAATCCTACTCGTATTATTAGAAAAGATAAACTTTTTCTACTTTGTCACATGTCAAGAAACAAGACAAATTATTTATCATTTAGTAAAACACTGGTGTCTCTTGTCAACGATAAACGAAATGACAGTCAGTTATAATCGATTTATATCGAGCAATATTTTTTTTTTATTGTTTCATTAACAAAAATCAATAAAAAAATATAATAAAATAAAAGAAGAATCCAATTTTTACGGATAATTTGATTAATGGTCCGTTTAAAAGACAGTTAACGTTTTTGGTGATATGTATAATTAATCGTAATTACGAGAATGTATCGAGTTAATTTACTTACAGAGAGATATATCCTCGAGTTTCGACTGCACGAAACGCGACGGGAGTAGAACAAATATGTAATGACGCTCACACAGTCTCGCTTGCTTCGAAGATCTAACGTTACGTGAATCGATTAGCGTTAATGGACATGCAACGAGGAGAGAATTCGTTTGCTGCTCGGCTATCTTATCGTACGTGAACACAATCGATGTTATTTCGCTAGAGTGCTCATCAAATATTCGTCATATATTGCGTTTTTTCTTTTCTTTATCTTTTTTTTTCTTTTCATCGAATTACCATCTACTTTGGTTAGACAAAAATTCTTTCGAATAAAACGATCGAAATATCTCTCCCCATACATATCTGACAAATGGAATTTATTTTCTCTCTCTCTCTCTCTCTCTCTTTTCTCTTTCTTCTCGTTAACCTGTTTCATTACGAGGCACGTTTCAACGATTATCTCGGTTGAATAGAGCTTGGTAATGCTTCAAAAGAGGTGTACTACATAAAGGATAGGTAATATACACGATTCGTGCACTGAATTTGTTCATAATAAAATGATATGCCAATAACGATATTCATATGTACGTATTTACATGCGTATATTTGATCGCAGGTTAATTCGTTCGTTGAGACTTTTGTTGAAAGGAAATGAAACTATATGTATATTATGATTTATATAGATACATGTGCATATGGAATAAATGCGTTTATTCGATAAAAGAAAAATACTATTGCAAAGCTTTAGAAAAATAAATACGATCCGTCGATCGAGGAAGCTAGCGAACGGTAACGACTAATTTCAAAAATATTCCGTTGTAACAAAGAACGTGAATGTATAAATCACGTACGTGAACGTAACGAGCGAAGCTCAACGATTACGTGTTGTATCGATACCGCTGAGGTTTATTACAACGAGCCCAGACCAATAATAAATCTTTCGAAAGGGCCGACTTTCTTATCTTTACAGCGCCGTAAAGTTAACTAACTTTTTCTTTTTTTTCTATCTTAGTTAGTTTGGAGCTAAAGCTAACTTAATTTATAACTTCTCATTAATATAATATAATCATTTTAAGAAGAAAAGTTATATAGATACTTTGGTTCGTTGATCTTTTAAAAAAGAAAAGTATGAAACAAGAATAGGAATAAAACGTTGTGTAACAGGCTTAGAATATTATCTACTATCTAAGTACACTACGTACTTAGATAGCTGAAAATGTATTATTTCCCTGAGGCTTAGTGAGTTTGATTAGAATCGAATATACCAGTGAAGCAAACACGCAATACACAGTGGGCTTTGTGGAATGGGATCCGATTCTATTACTCGTCCGCGTTGTTAAACTGCTTGATAAATCTCTCGCCTCACTCGTACGTGAGTTTGTTCACGTATACGATTACATGGTAATAGTGTTGGTAAAGAGGGCGAGAGGGTTAAAACAAGAGAGGACCCGTGGCAGAATACGGCGACTACAGAGTTGCGATGCGACTATAGTTGTGTGCCCTGAATGGTCCGTTCGCACAGACAGTGAAGTACTCTGGCAGCGTTGCACATGAATGAGCGTTGCTCAAATCAACCGCATAATGGCCGTTCGAGATCATTTATCACGCACAGATTGTTGCATGCTCACGAAGGATCATGCTCTTGCTCGACGTCGTACAACCATGCGCCATTCCAGTTAGCAGCTTTTCCGGACGTCTCGTATCATCCTGGACTCTAGTGTATTAACGCATCTACCTATCTTCTCTTTCCGATCCTTCGGGATTTAACGCATATAAGATTCTTTCAAAAATTCATTAAGTGATTAAGTTATTTCCGAGCATTACCTGCAAACGACCTAAGCGTTTCTGTTAAATATTTCACCTATTCTAGGTCTTACGCTACACGTAACACCGTTATTAAAGATCTCATATACGCTCTCTTGCACTTAAGAGTCACTTAAGATCTTCAGTTTTTAAAGTCTTCGACACTAACGTTTAAATACTCGAGAGACCTATAACGATACTTCTTTTTCTTTTTTGTTTTTTTTTTTTAAATTCTTTTTCAATTGGAAAGTACAAAAGAGAAACATTAGATATTAAAAAGAAAAAAAGGAATTTGTAAATTGTAGTAACAAATTAGAGTATTTTACTTATTTATATTTTAGAACACTCTATCTTTGTCAGTTAAAATTTCAAGTCTTTGCTATCGTCGATACTTTTTATAGGTTCGATAGTTTCAAAGGTACTATCGATTATCAATTGAAACTGTTTTCGTTTGCCATTCTAGCCAGCTACCAATCGTATCTTTCTTTTCCTTTTAATCGGAACACCTAACATTACTTCTCTTTTAACCGATACCTATTCGTCCTACATCGATGTTTTCTTTTTTCATAATCGAATACTATCCATCGATATATATATATATATAGTTTACAAAGTCATTTAATCATTCATTCGTTAAATGAAACATTTGATGTGTACTTGCGAATATAACGTAGTCTTCATTATAATAGCTAAATATTAATATTATAGTTAAGCATGCACAATTATTTTCCATTTAATTACACATGACCGAATGAAGTACTACGCACGTAGAAACGTGCATTGAAAATCACCCTGTTCTCTCTCTCTCTCTCTCTCTCTCTCTCTCCAATCTCTCTATTTCTCTTTCTCTCCCTTTTCCTTTTTATTTGTACACTCGAAAAAACGAGTCTGTAAGTGTTTGCATAAATTACGATCGAAGTGAAAATGTACGTTTAAAAGTTATAATTATCATATAATTGTAATGAAAATTACGCGAATGTTTTTATTTTTGTTTTTGTATATAAGGCAAAAATAAAAGATATCATAGAAATACAGAGAGAAAGAGAGAGAAAGAGAGAGAGAGATAGAATAAAAAGGGGTGGGAAACGAAGGAAGGAAATGACCGGAGTCCTTGCGATAACGGTTTATTCGTGCAACGTAAGAATCCAAATGTTATTTCACTCCTATTCTAGAACACGATAGGACGGAAATTTTATCCAGGGCGTGGAAACGGTTTAATATCGCTTGCCCGATGGTCGTTGCCTCGCGTCAATATTTTCTATCCGTAATACGAGGAAAGAGAGAAAGAGTGAGAGAGAGAGAGAGAGAGAGAGAGAGAGAAAAGGGTTATCGATTATCAGTTAACGCGTCTGTCTACAATCTCTCTTTGTCTTTCTCGCTCTTTTTATTCTTTCACGTTTCCTATTTCTTCTCAACGAAACCATACTTGGGTTTGCCGTTCTTTTTTCTTTTTTCTCTCTCTTTTCTTTTACTTCTATGTTCTATGTGTGTAGGTATACATATATGACACATATATATACACACATACGTTTATATACATAGTTATGTATGAGAAGTAGATATGTCCTTTTTATCGTGTATATACAAATACTATATAGTATATAAGTATCCATAGATAGAATGTTATTCCGTATGGGTGATTGTAAGTTTCTATGTGTGTTTGTCTAGTAGTGAGCATGCATCATGAAAAGTGCAATAAACGGGAACCTATAGTTTATCGCGAGGCAAGATAGAAGGAACCAGCAGATGGCAATCGACGAAAGAACAAAGCGATGCATCGAAAATCGCTAATGAAAAATGTTTTCTATCTCTTTTCCCCCTTTCGTCTCTCGTTTAGTTAATACCCCTTAAAAAAAGAAGTACAAAAACTTGTTCGTCTTTCTTTCTCTCTCTCGGTATGTGTTTCGTCAGTTTTTGTTCTTATTCTTGGATTTTATTGCATTGAACGAATGTAATTTGTTTTACTATTAATTTTATTATCTTCGATATAATTGTCTGATTGAATTAATTTAATGTAAAAAGATGTTTGTTGATTGATAATCTATTCGATCTCGATTAGATAGTCAACACATTTTTTTCTTCTTTTCCTCTGACGTAAGTAAATACATGATAGTATCGATACGAAGAGAATGTGGTGAAATTGCTTTTTATAATCTTGCACGGTTCGCTGTCTTCATGTGAAAGCCGGATATAATTTCATTTATAGGGCGAGTCTAGCTCGTCAGGATCAGGACGATAAGCGAACGAACGTACGAGGATAAGTACGATCAGAGATTTTTAAGAGATTACGATGAAAATAATCATTCGTTAAATTAATGACCTCTTTGAAACATCAATATCGGTTTTTTTAATGAAATACTTTGAAAGAATATTTTTTTATTATCGACTGATCATCCCATTCATATTTATATTAATAACTATATACGAGTGCATGTAATACATATATTTTTAAAAAGTATAATATATCTATAGATATAACAACATATACTTTTTTGTCATAATACTTTACTATAACATATATACATATAGCTTTATGAATGAAAATATGGTAAATCTTAATACTTCTGTATAAATTTATGTATGTGCGTTAACGTTAATTAGTAAAATATCAATAATTTCATGAAATAATTAAATTAACCAGTTAAAATAGGAAAGAAGATAGAATTACATACTTCAACTAGGTAATAAGTGAATTTACAAGAAACAAATAGTTAAAGTATGAAATTAATATTTGATCTGTAGATTAGATTCGATAGAACAGCACGATTATCAAAACATTCATTTTCAAAGTACAAGAAGAGATAAGAATGGATAACTAAATATTCTTGTAGAAAACTAAAAAAAATATAAAGAGATAGATCGAATTTCAATACGACTTCGTTATTTTTTAAAACTATTATTTTAGTGTATAATAAAATTCTGTTTATATGTTTTCCTAAAAAACGTCTAACCATTTCGAATAAAATTTATGATTTACAACATTTAATTCAATTAAACAATTTAACGCAGAGACATATATAGGTATGCAGATGTATATTACTCACCAGCAGTAGTAAAAAACACTCGCGCACATATGCATGTTATTTGCATAGGAATAAAACACGAACACGTATACGCGAAATAAAATTTATACTCTTGTAATATCGATGTTACGTATCATAGCGTTCGAATAAGGCTAACAATAAATATGAAAAAAATTACGAAATACATACTCGACGAACACCGAACGTAAACAAAGTATTTACAAGTTTGTAAATACAAGTTCGGCGGCAAGATTTTTAATAAAATAAAAATGACAATAAAGGAGAGAGTCGAATGTAAACACCGGCCAAGTAGTGTGAGATATATCTATATATATGCATAAACAAAACATTAAATAATCGTTAAACTGTATCTTTCGATACATTTAACTTCTACCCATTCCTTTTCCTTTTTCAGTCGTCATTCTTATAAGTTTTCGACCAGACGTGTTTAAAAGTATTACCCTGTTATATGTAGGTACACATTTATCATTTTATTTAGATTTGATATAATGTTTGATATTCTCTATTTTTAACAATGTACTAATTAATAATATTTCAATAATTATTTGCGTTAGATGTACATATTTCGTCTTATATACCATGCATTTATGCATCATTTTTTATATATTATATATTTATAAATATAGGTAAAAATATTTATCTTTCCTTTTCTCGTTCTTTATATTTTACTATATTATATACATACATATTATGTATAAAATTATAACATAAAATTTAGATACATATAAATTTTTTCTCTTTTTTTCCTTTTTCTCTTTACATATACATGTATGCATATATCAATGTGGTTCTTTTTTCCTCTTCGGTAAGGATTAATTGAATACCAGACATGTGCGTAGTATCTACATGTATGTGCTCAGTACGGTATTCTCCGTATCGGACGACAAAAAATTTCGGATTCTCGTGGCATTTAGGTATTTCTACTCACAGTGTCGCTCTTGCCTTTTCGTACGTGCCATCGAGCTAGTGTGGAATTCGTTGTCTCGATCGATGTTCAGATTTCAATCCGTTCGCTTCGTGTACGCTCGTATATGATACCTCTGTACTGAAATTACACAGATACAACTACGTATGTATATACTAATACTAACGGTTACGATCACAAAGATGCTTTCAGTGTGAGCACCTATATATATATGTATATATGTACACACACACAGATAAACACATACACATACTTACTGTTTCCATACACGAACACAAATTCATCCATGCAAATTCATCTATATCGACAGTTGCCGAAGGTTTCAACTCACACACATACACATATACACACACATAGAGCCACACCATACACGTATTTACGTAAAATAACGATGGCTACGTTGAAACGATACTAGAGGCATTATTCAGACATGATCTCGCTTTATGGATTCAAAAATCAGAGACTTTCTCTCTCAATCTCTCTCTCTCTCTCTCTCTCTCTCTCTCTCTCTCTCATGTTAATACCGTCATTTATGCTCTTTCGCAGGCAAAGATTAATCAATGGCAGTAATTTAAAGCTTCTCTCTTCTCTTTCATATTGCATTCTTTAGCGAATTGTATTCAACGATAGGATAATTTTGAAACGAAGCACGGCGGCTCCGATTGCGTTGAAATTCTATCGAAATTTATATACATATTTTAGCGGAACAATAATGGCAAGAGCCAGGCATTATCGTGTATTTAACGAATTTTTTTTCTTTTTTTTCTTTCTATCTCTTTTTATCTATCTAACTATCTATTTCGATATATTTCGATCTATTCGATTCCTTTTATATTTATATATAATATGTATATTAACGTATTTAAATATCTTAAAGATTTTTATTATTATTCGTAATTCTTTATATTTGTTAAAATATAAATGCAGAGAATCGGAACGTCATACATGTATCATATTAAATCGTAAAGTGAATCGATTATAGAGAGAATGAACGGACGGACGGATGGGAGATGATGATTGAGAGTGAGGTGGAAAAGAATCGAGAATCGACGGATGTATTCGCGTAATCGGTACATTTACTAAATTTACATGCGTGTAAATCAAGCGTGGCTATACGTACGCCAGGAATCATTATACCAATGTGCCATTAAAATTAATGAACACGTTCTGTCTGGAGTTTTTCGATCGTTAATGAGATCTAGTATCGGCCGACACCGGTATCGATAATAACAATAAATACAAAGGAAACCGATTATTGCGCGATCAATGGTCACATTCTATGTCTATTTTATTCATTCTATATTTTTGTATATTCGTAAATATATGAGGAGATTCGTAGAAAGTTTTAATCATTTTAGTTTGTTCATTTTTACAACATTTCTTTAAATTAATTTCTTTTTAGAATTATATTGGAACATATATTTTGATTCTTCTTCTTTAATTAAACATATCGTGAATCACGTTTTTGAGAAAAACTTAATAATAAAAATGAGAAAATATTTATTTAACAAAAACAAAATGCATCGATTAACTTCAATACGAGTAAAATTTAATACACGTGTAATATATCTACAAATAAATATCGTCCAAATAATTCCGGTATAATAATCTGCATGCCCTACAGTATCAATTTGCCGAGTCTTTGCATCCTACGCATGTATATCTTTCCTTTTTCTCTTTTTATTTCTCTCTCTCTCTCTCTCTCTCTCTTGCTTTTAAACTCAATTAAACGATCGTCATTACTCGTTCGATCGTTCATTGGCTCGTATCTAAATCGTCTAAATTCGTATGATTTGTCAGGGATGCGAGGGATGGAACGAACGTTCAATACATCGATTACTATTAAATCTCCCTAGTCGTTCACGAGTATCCTTGGGATATTATTTTTGATCATCATTTCCACCCTCGGCCCCTAACCCGTCCCGTCCTCCTTACCCTTTTTAATCCACCATTCGCTACATTCGTGGATGGAACGATTCGTTTGAAAGCGAGAGCTCACTCGGTAATTATCTACAAATTAAAATCCCTCTTTGCACTCCAAAGTACTCTCCTCTGCGGCCACTTTCATCGGAAACAGCAGTAGGTAGTGGTAGAGGTAGTAATAGTAGTGGTGGTAATGTTGATAGTGTTGGTGGTTACTGGCGTTCTCGTATCTACATTAGAGAGAAAGAGATAACAAACGGCATTTATTCGTTAAAACGGTATTAGAGAGAATTAACGTTAGTTAAACCGCCCGCTACGAAAATCATCTCTAAACAACACACTTTATTCGATTACCAGATGGGAGCATAGGGCATTCACCGACGCGACGCAAATACACTAATTAATTTCTACGATATAGTTTGTACTTTTAAAATTGCTAATACGAACGTTTTTTTCGATGACGTGTTGTTATCCTGTTCCACGATATTGGAATGTATATAAGAATTCGAAAAAATGTTGGAACCTTCTGTCTTGATTTAAGTACTCCACTTTTGCTTTCTACTATCATCGCAATATTTTTTATCTCTTCGTTGTATTATCATTTAATTTCCGTTTATTCACTGTCTCAATTTGTTCCACGTTCATGGATTAATCGAACGAAAATTATTTTACATTTCTCTGTTTCTCTATTTCTCTTTCTCTTTTCCTTTCATTTCACTATTTAAGTTTATATGCACGTAATGACCTGTTTCATGTTCACGACTAAATCGAACAGAAATTATTTCCTTTAGTTTACTTCTCTCCCCCTCTCTCTCTCTCTCTCACATTCTATTTCTCTTCGTCTTCGTTATTGTCCCTTCCATTTAACGATTTAGGTTTATATGTATGTAAGCTTCCCTTTAAGCTCGTATACTTCGCTCAGGAGACGAAGCGAAGGGAGTACTGTCCAAAGCACCCGTACGCGTTTCCACGCGCCATTGTCCGCAGGATCGGTTCTGTCTCTCGAGACATTAAGCACCATGCACGTACAATGATCCCGTGTCCACATCTCCCTTACGGACGTACGCATACGCGTTCGCGAATGTTCGTTGTATCATTAACTGTATATGGCAACAAGGCTATTCCGCTTTAGATGTATCTTGATCGTCAAACAGTACTACGTGGTACGGACTATTGTCATACTCCTTAGTATCATTGCTCGAAGGATTGAAGGATTACTACGTTAATCCGAACATCTATCAGCTGTTATGCTACAATCCATTCAAGCATCATCGGTATTAGTATTCTATCGTCTTCAAATTAACAATCAAATTTCTAGAAGATCGTTCGTTATTATCCTTATTATTTATACTTTTATATTTGACAACTTGAAAAAGAAAAACATCGTTCTGCATATGTTTTGAAACAACGTGTGCTCTGTTTAAAAAAAGGAAAACTTTGAAGCTAATTAATAATTAATGCATCGTTCTGCTTGTGTTATTGGAATACACTAACGATAAGAAAGTTGTTAAACTAAATGGCTGTAAAATACGTTAAACTATGCATCCATCAGCTGTTTTTCTACAATCCACTGAAGTTTTAATGTTTCATTGTTTTCGAATTAATGATCAACTTTCAAGATAATTGTTAAATAATTGTATTTCCATATACGTACTCTTACATCAGATGGTAATATAAAAAAAAGTGTTGAAAAAACGGTGTACCGCATGTATTTTTGAAATACATTGCCGTTTAAAAAAGCATAAAGGAAGCCGTGAAGCTGAATGTCTGCTGCATTTTCCCCTTACTCTCTCTTTCTCTCTTTCTTTCTCACTATCCATCTTTCTTTTGCTCGCGGGTTCTTCTGGATGCCAGACCTGGCATCCTAAGAGCATGAGAGAACCAAGCTAATATCCACGAAGGAGCCTTTATTTTTCTTTATTAGCCCGTCGCAGTAACAATGGTCGGGCCGAGCATCCGGTGTCAATGGTCTGGCTTTTCGCAAGCACGAAGAAAGGAGAGAAATAGAGGAGATGGGGAAATAGAGGGATGTGAAGGTGAAGGACGAGGAGGAGGGAGAGGAGGAGAAAGAGGAAGAGGAAGAGGAAGAGGAAGAGGAAGTAGAAGGCTTGCAAACCGGCCGAGCGAATACTTTCTTCTCTTCTTCTGGAAGCTGCCCTCTCCTCTTCTCGAGTTAGCTGCATCTGCAACATTTCACCCTCCTCTCCCCTTCATCCTACGTGAATGAGAAAAAAGAGAAGAGCATAGAGGTAGAAAAGACTGGGAATGGGTGGGTGGTGGTTAACGGGGAAAAAAAAACTCCTCGTACAGACCGTCGTAGACGATGTTACGCGAAGAAGAAGTGGAAGAAGAAGAAGAAGAAGAAGAGGATGATGAAGAAGAATAAGAAGAAAGAAAGAGAGGAAAAAAAACAGGGATATAGAAAGATATAAAGGGAGAAAAAAGAAAAAGAAAAAGAAAATGAAAGAGAAAAAAGAAACGCGAAGAAGTTGGAAAAGGATCTGGGGATTCGGAAGAAGGAGAAACACATCGCCTTCGGCATCTAGTCTTCCTCTTCTTTTCCACCAGAAGATGTTGCACCGGTTCTTTCACGATCCTCTTATTCTTTCTCTCTTTCTCTTTCTTTTTCACCCTCAACGTCATGGTAGTTCCTTCTAAATAGCCCATGTGACGCTACCAGCCACCGTATTACATTCCACGCACGCTGACACGGAACCGAGAACTACAACGATCTTACTCTATCCCTCTGTATAGTATATACACATACATTCTTCTACTCTATTCTCTCTCACTACCATACTTTCACACGCTGGCGCACAGGAACGGTTATATTCCTTGAGAACCACAGAGAGATAGAGAAAGAGAGAAAGATGGAACAGGATTCCGATGGTTTCTAACGCTAGAGATGGCCGCGTCGATGCGTGTTATCCTCCTTCTGCTCCTCTTCCTTCTCCTCCTCTTCTTCTTCATCCTTCTCTATCTTCTCTTTACTCCTTTTAGATTTACGTTCCTCTACCACATTGCTCCACACCATCGTTCTCCATTAGCTGTCTCTCTCACTCACTCATTCTTTTTCTTACTCACTGTCTCGCTTTCTCTCTCGTTTAGTTCATTTTTTCATTTTTTTTTCCTTTTTTATCGTCCTCTCACTCTCTCGGTGTTCCCTTCATCCATTAAGTTTTATGTTTACGAGCTAAACGTACGTCGATTATGATCCTTTTGTTAAGTATGAACATTGGATCGATGGGACAATGTTGAACGAGTTCATTAAATTGGAGATGATTATATCGAGAAAAATTGTTTTTCTTTTTTTTTTCTTTTTTTTTTTCGAACGATATTACGAAAAGGCAGGTATACCGATTATTCTCACCATAAAGATTGAGTCTGACTTAAACTAGGTATAGAATATTCTATTCGATCTTACGATCTTACGCGAAACTCCGTAATGGACTTTGACGGTGAATTCCGATTGACTCGTAAAGAAGGAACGATCAATCTCGATGAACGAGGGATATATATCTTAAGAACGATCCATCAATAACCATCGACTTTCATGGCTAATCCGAAAGAAAGATAGACGAAATATTTTTCCATCGGCATATATTATAATATACGTTTTGAAAATAAAAAAAAAAAAATGAAAATAAAATAAAAAATTCTCTCTTATTCTAAATAACAAATCTTTCTCATTATTCAATCGTATAGCATAAATTCATGTTTAAATTAATATTTCTTATGAACCTATTTGTAAGGAACAATTTGTTTCTTTTTTCAGATCGAAGATGAAACGGCCATTGGTGCTGACGTGCTTCCTGCTGCTCCACTCCAGTATCCTGGGTGCACCACGAACAGGTAAGTAAATATCATAGATTAATGGCTAATCCATGAATGAGCTCATTCGTAATCTCATTCGATAATTGAAAAAAGTAAGAGTTTATAGAGTTAAATGTTGTCCGACGATTTGTGTAATCGAATTTAGTCGATATGCCGGAAAATCCATTTAAGTAGGTTGTTTTTTTTATCGTTTTATATGAAAGAATGTTGGAAGAGATACAGTATAGAGTTAGTTGGATCTTAAAAAGAGAAAGAGATGAGAAGAGATAAAGAGAGATGAAGAGATGGAAGAGAATGAGATCCTTAATCCAGCAAGGTCGTTCGGGAATCTGTCGTGAACCCGTGCGAAAACAACGTCGAGGGGTGGATTATGATGATCGTGGTAATAACGTCGGAAGGACTCGTGAATGGCTTTCTATCTCTCTTTCTCTCCTTTTCTCTTTCTCTCTCATTCATTCATTTTCCCGTCTATCCCTTTCTCTATCTCTTCCTCTCACCCCCTTCATCTCTTTCCATCTCCTTCTCAGTCTCGACGTAATGCACACTCAACCGTGCCACATAACGGCGGACCTTTCCTCTACCATCCTTTTCTCAATTGTACTCGGATAGACAAATTAGTCTTCGCGTTTCCCCTTTTCCACCGGTCTTATTCTCACCGAACGTTCCAACATTTTGTACTCGCTTTGAATGGCGCCTCGTTTCCTGGACGAACAAGACTAGACGTTTTGGCCAGGATTTTAAGTAAATACGATGTTCCTATTATTGTCAATGGACGTTGGTCCTTTTTCTTATTTTATTTTATTTTTATTTCTTTTCTTATTTATTTTGTTCTCTACAAAAAAATGTTTTTTCTCCCTTATTTTACTCATTAATTTGATCTATTTCGTTAAAATTTTTCTAACCTGTCAAGAATTTCCTTAATATACAACTAACTATCTTACATTTATATATATATATATATAATTATATAAGTGTATAATTATGTCTCAGGTACAAGAAAGTTCCGACATAGTCGCGTACCACTCGCAAGGCGTTATCATGTCTGCTTATGCAGATACCACTCGTCGTATCACATTTTCAGAGACAGCAGAACATCTTTGCATAAGTCACGGTTTGTCTTCGTGAATTCAAACATCGTACGTTCTATCTCTTTCTGTCTCACTTGGTCTATCTGCCTACCTGTCTCTGTTTCTCCATCTCTCTATCTTTCTCTTTCACTTATGTGACATTTACGCGGGTGGCACAGAATTTGCGAATAATTTCCTAGATGCGTTATAGAACTTTGTCTAGTTTTATTCAAATCCTCGTCATAATTTCTAAGAAAGAACTTTTCGATTACTTATCCCTGTTTATTTTCTTCTGCTAATAATTTTTTTTTTAATTATTCTTTTTCATACACACGGGAGTAATTTTCTCGAGACTTATTTTTATTTGTCACGAACAAACTTCTCGTGCGAGGAACCAACACCAATTTAGGAATCAACGAACTATTTTAAAAATGCTTTTAGATTATTAACAATTCATTCTGTTTTGTATCGTTTTTAATTATTTATTTATTTTCTTTTTCTCACGAATATTCTCGAAACTATTCTCGAAACTATTCTCTCTCTCTCCTTCTCTTTTACAAACGAATGCACGCGAGAACGGATGTATATATTTATTTACTTACCAACTCTTAGCTAGGGAAATAACTAACAATTTTGGTATTTACCAGTAAAGTAACCGCGAGCAATAGTTAAAGTTGACCCCATCGCGAAAGGTTGTAAAGCTCATTCGCACGATCGAAAGCAAAGTGGCTGGTTCGTCGAGTCACCGTTACGGTTACGACAGGTAGATTGTAAAGGAACCGCAGTGCGTCGAAGAATAGCGTACGGGGAAACCGGACTTTCCACCCTTCCGACTTAATTGGCGGCTTTAAGAGTTCGCTTCGGCCAGAACACCCCAGCATAGTCCTCTTCCTCTCTTTCTCTCTCTCTCTCTCTTTGTCGAAAGATCGAAGTGTCGCCACTTTGAAAGCTCGCCGAAACTCTCGAAAGACTCGAAACTCGATAATGGCACGAAACACGAGGGAAATCGCGAGAGAGACAGAGAGATAAAGAGACGGAAGAAAATTTATTGTACACGCAAAGGGAATCAGTAGGGATAAAGCAAATAGAATTTATATAAATTAACAATAAAATTTCTAATCAAATAAATGTCAACGTTACATGAGATTAAATTAAATTCGTTAAATAAATATTAAATAAAAATAAGAAAGATTCTATTATTCTTTTTAATGGGCCGAGAAACATTGAATTGAATTCACATTTACTTGGGAAAAAAATCAATATTTTTGTATACATGTGATAAAATAGAGAAGAACAATAATAGAAATTTTTATTTTATCTCGATAAAATGGATAGACAAATAAATAGAAAGAAATTCACTTTTCTTATTTGGTCAGACCACATAGACGAGATCTTGTATTGGATTAAACCAACCGAGAGAAAGTGAGAACAAAGAAAGATATATACATATATAGATAGATAGATAGATACATATATAGAAAGAAAGAGAACTAGATAGACATAGAAATAAACAGACAGACAGATAGACGGACAGACAGGAAGTATAGGAAGTGGAAGGATAGCTATGCCATTCGTCTCTGTCTTTTCACAAATTTGATTTCTACCCACTCGTATTTCAGTGAAGTCGATGGCTAAAAGCCTCGAGAAGTTGAGTTAATAAGTGTCATTTCCTTCGGTCTACGGTGGTATGCTAGAGGCATCTAGATAAATCTTCGTTTTTGCAACATCTCTCGCTTTCTCCATCGGTTTAACGCACACATTGTTAACGCTCACGCATAAATACGTTTCTCGTTGAAGCTGACTGTGGAAACGGTAAATCTACGTGCTTTTGCGAACCACATATATGTATATATACATATATGTATGAATGTATTCAAGATATAACTAGGAACATAGAAAGAGGAGATCTTTGTGTGCGTGCATACGCGTCTCTGCGTAAGTAACATGTATGCGTGTTTATATATACGTGTCATAGCACACGAAGCACAGGCATCCTATTATCTCGAATATCAGGAACGTGTTAAGTTCACGGCAAGGCGCCGCTTTGTCTCGTTCACGTACACAAAGCGCGTAAAATCGAGGCACTTCGATGCACGCTATGCTTAGAGACGAGTTTCTTCGATGTTTTCGTCGATTCGTCTTCTCTTCATTTCTGAACAAGTGTATAACGAGAAGAAATAAAGAGAAGATAAAGGGAGAGAGAGAGAAAGAAAAAAGAAAGCTCATCTTTCATGTATATACATGCAATTTAGCATTGCGGTGGCCGTCGCATCTCTTCAGCAATTTACCACGCGAATTATAATTCAAATTCGTTATATCCTGTAATAACTTTGAAGGGAGACCAAGGGAGAGAAGAAAATAGCGAGAAAGAGAGATAAAGAAGAAGAGAGAAAGAACATCTGCTTTGGAGTAATCTACGTGGAAAAAGGGTCGGGCAAACTTTGATAGAAACAAGCTTTTTCATCGGAAAAGAACTAATTTTACGATGAGAAAAGTGCACGGTTACAGGCTAAAGGGGAATAGGTAGGATATAAAGAGAAAAAAATACTCTTGAGAGAGAAAAAGAGAGAGAAACGAAGAAGAGACAACGCGAACCGCTGAATTCGTTTCTCCTCCTCGGCCCGGTGGTTTTGCAGCGTCGTAATAAAAGTGCATTTTCTATCTCTCCCCCTTATACAGGTCGAGACTGAATGAATATTAGCAGGAAATGAACAACGCGACCTTTCGGTTAACGTGTCGAGAATCTTTTTTTTCCATTTTTTCCTTTTTTTCTTTTTTTCTTTCTTTCTTTCTTTCTTTCGATTTCATAAAAATTTCACTGAACATAACAGAAAATATTCTCGTATAAAAAGGATCCTCACAGTTACATGATAATAATAATATCACATTTCTTTTTCATCCCTTAATACCACCTATGTTTTCTCTCTTTAAATTTATTTATTTTCTTTATTTTCTTGTATCTTTTATAAAATTAAAGAAAATTTGATTTTTTCGTAATCACATACTCGTTTATGTTTAAAATTGTTTATTCACTTATTTTTTTCTGTAACGAAGATGAAGAAAACGATAAGGATAGTAGAGACGGGTGTTATTTTTATTACCACGAATGCTCCCTCACCTGAGTTTCTCCGTTAGATGGGATACTACTTTGGCGTACATGCGAGTATGCTCAGGCTGGGTTCGAATGAGCGATCATAAACCCCCGGAGGGGTAGCGAAATGCAAGCGAGCGAGGGCTCGAGTCCACTCTGAGTTTCGAGTGCTGGGTAACCTCGTAAAAAACACTTCTATTTCCACGGCCATTTAGCTCGATCCTCTTTGATGATTTCCCTTTATTCTTCTTTCTCTTTCTCTTTCTCTCTCTCTCTCTCTCTCTCTTGCTATATATCTATCTATCTTTTCCTCTTTCCCCCTTCCATGCTTTCTTTTTTTCTCTTTCTCTTTCTCTCTCTTTCTTTCTTCCAAATTTTTTTCCTCTTTTAATCCCTGTGCTCTTCTCTTTCTTCTCATTTTATTTCATACCACAGCAAACCTTTTTCTCTCATCGAGATCGTAACGCATTAGTTCGCAACACGTTCTTATTCTACTCTCTTTACTCTCTCTCTCTCTCTCTCTCTCTCTCTTTTTTCTTTCCATCTTTTTCAACCTCGTTCTTTTCTTTTCCCCTTTTTCAACTCACGCTTACTTACTCTTCCTATCTTGTTCTACTAGCCCTTCCCAACACTCCCTTCTTCCACAGTTTTTCGCATCAAGCAACAACACATGCTAGTTTTCTCGCTCTTTCTCTCTCACTTTTCACAACACACCCTTCTCTCGCTCGACCGAGTGTAAAACCAAGAATCACAGAGAAGGGACGTCGATTTTCTCCCTTCCGTCGAACTCGCCAAACACCGGGAACCCATAGGCATCATCTAACTCATGTGTTCGTGTACGAGCCGATTCAACGGTGGTTCGCATAATTTTCTCGGCTGTTCTACACCGTGAATTTCTCTTTCTCTCTCTCTCTCTTTCTCTCTCTCTCTTCAACAACTCGCGCGAAATCACCCTTATCTGACCACAAAGCTGATATGCACGTTCTCTCCCAGTGGTTCTGCGATAACGGGACTCCGACCCCGTGAATTTTCGAACGAGGGACTTCACTACTGTTGCACGCAGCTTAGAAGTTGCGATAATAGGGGAAAAAAGTATGGAAGTAGGCTCTATATAGATAATTCGATGAATGTTTGCTCGAATAGAATTTTGATTAACTATACAAATTTAAATCATTTGATTTCATTTTCTGACAAATTAGTTAAATTACAATTATTAGTATTAATAATAAATATATATATATATATTCTTTCTTTTTACTAAAGTTCGATTTGCTTTTAAAATAACCATAAAAAAAGATTTTTGTAACATAAAAAAATTATTATTGTATCATTCATCAATGTATAATTTAAAATTATATATATATTAGAGATACCGAAAAGTAATAAAAATTTCTTCGATGAGTACACTCAAATTTAGTTTGTGTTAATGAAAAATCAAAGGACTTTTTAAAAAGGGAATTGAACAATTTTCTTTACGTAAGGCAAAAAGTGCTAGAGAATAATGAAAAAATTTTTTGTAGATTAGCGTTTAAAATTTCTTAAATAAATATATGTTTGTCGCCAGCAAAGAAAAATTTTGAGTACTTCTTGGTACCCCTCATATATTTTGCGACTTTTAATTTTTCTATTGTTTATTTAGGGATATATTATTTAATGGTTATCTGATTCTTTTAGTTTTTTAAGTATATAATTGATAGCGTTGCATTACAATTTATTAAATTTTAATTTTTTTTAGGTTACAAGAATCTTTTTTTATGGACTTTTTTAAAGCAAATCGAATTTTGGTTAATAGAAAACATTATTTCATTTTGGCAATTATTAAAAAAGTTACAAAATGAATTAAGTGAACAGAAGTAGTAGCTTCTTTTTGCCATTTTATAGGTTATAAGGTCAAAAAATATCCATTTTTGGATTGAACATAGATAATTATGTTACTCAAATATAAAATAATAAGAAAAAAAATTTGGAACATTACGCTAATTTATGTCTAATATATATGTAATGTAATTATATATGTAATATATATTTATATATTACATATATAATATACATATATAATATATTATATAGTTATTATAATAGTATTATATAGTATTATATAATATACATATATAATATATTATATATAAAATAATATATGTAATAATATATATATATATATATATATTATTTTATTGGAATAAAAAAAATAAAATGTCTGGTAAAATGTCTTTAAATTAGGTCAGTAAAAAGTAGGATAACATTTATTTTAGTATTCAAAAAAGTGATATTTCAAAATTTTGTCGAGTACGCGTATATTGAATCGTTTCTTCAATTTTTTTATTAACTACTAATACTTTAAATTTAATGTTTTCGTATTTATTGTTCTTTGCAATGTTTACATTTTGTTTTCGGGTAAACGATTTATATCTCTTTACTTTAGTACGACTCTGTCAGTCGAATTGTGAACGAGAACGTGATAAGTTGAGAGTCATAGACAACGATTATCAATTCTTCTCGATGCAGATAAAAAACAAGAGTAGGGAACAGGTTATAAAATACACCGATTCTTATATTTATAATAAAACCGATTTTGTGTTTTTTTGAAATATCATTATTTTTCTTTTATCCTGCTATGCAATTTAAATGTTTTTGTAATTTGTACCTGTACTTTTTACCATGTATTTTTTTCATACAAGCAAACTCAGATTTTAATTTGCGTAAAACAAATCAACACGAAATTATAAAGAGATGAGTATAATTAAACGGAGTTTTTTCCTATGATTATAATAAATTTGTTAACAGAGGAAAATTTTTAATTTTAGAATTTAAATGAAAAAAGAAAACACAGAAAAAAAATGTTACTCCTTTTGTTATCGTCTAATTTTTACATACAAAATTATCTTTATTCAGAAAACACTTTTTGTATATACAAAATACATACATACGTATATTCAATTGATAACTATTGGTTTCGTTCGTTAACGTTTTACGTAGCTATTCATGAAATGATATTGTTTGTAAAAAGAAAAAGTCCTAATGGCAATGGTACGGTCGACCGACCGAACATTTAAAAGAATTGCTAGAAAAGCGTACCTCTTGAAGGTGGGAGGAGAAAGGCGCTGGCAGAGAACGTAATTGGTTTCCTTTTCGTGTGTGCGAAAGAGTTTTGCAAAAGAAAAGAAACGCTGCGTATATACTAGAGTAGAATGAGTGAGAGAAAAAGAAAAAGAAAGAGAAAGCTTGCAAAGCTCCAGAAAGAAATAAAGGAAGAAAGAAAGAAAGAAAGAAGTAAAGAAGTAAAAAAAAGGATGAGAAGGAAGTAGAAGTAGAAGTAGAAAAGAAAGAAGAAAAAAAAGAAGAAGATGATGATGATGATGATGATGATGATGATGATGATAATGATAATGATGACGATGATGATAATAGAAAAGAGAAAGAGGAAAGAGAAATTTTTCTACGAGGAAGCAAACGAAAGGAAACCGTTTTCCAAACGGCCTTTCTTCTTTTCTCAACACACAAATGGTTCACGCCTGTCCTGTGAGATAGGTACGTAGGAAAGAAGAAGCGCTTTAATAAGCTCACGTAATTCATCCGCGAACGCGCTAAAAGCATTTTCCTTGGGTGCTCGACCGCCATATTATCCGCTCTTATTACGTACGTAGTACCTACGCGTACATATGTAAACATAGGTAGGGTATATGAGTCATATATGTATATGTAATTACATACACGTATATATATATATAGGAATTAGCATGTAACTATCTCCTATACTTTTCTATATTTCTTGTTAAATCTAGTCTGTACTTTGAGCCGCTTGAGAGGACACTTACATCGTACCGAGAAGAGTACCGTTGAAAATACTTTGAACAAAGGGAAAACTACCTTTTCATAGGTCTCTATGCGTATAATAATTGTATATAATATTATGCAAGCTCATACATATATATCTATATATATATATGTATAATATATGTATGCATGACATATACGCACGTAATATATGTACGTATATACACATATTTATATACGTGTAAAATTTACTAACCTACGTCAGCAATTCCTTTTTCGAGTATTCGCGGCTACTTAATCATTTATATTTCAATTAGTCGAGCTGAGTTTAAATGGTGAAAAATTATTTTTCCCACGTTTTGCTGTTCTCTGCCCTCTCTCTATCCGCCTATGGTTTTTATAAAAATTCTCAACATTATAACTTTTTTCGAAGTTCCAACGCACGAAAATATTCTAGATGCATGTTAACGAGCATTACAAATGAAAAAGGGTAGATGAGAATGGAATGGAATGTATAAGAACGAAAAAGAGAAAAAAGAAAGAGAACAAAAAAAAATATATAACATGTAGAGAGAACACAGGGACGTGGATAATTACGTTTCCATAAGTTCCAACGATTTTTCCAGTTCCTTCGTAGAGGAGAACGTAAAATCACGTGGAAGGTTAATCAGAGTCAAGGCAAATAAGCGAAGGATTCAACGTGCTAGGTAATTACTAAGGTCCGTTAAAGTGAATTCCGACACTGTTCCTCGAGCCTGAGTGCACACGCACGCGACGAGTAGTACGTGTGTGTTAGCAGCATGCGACGCACAAAAACAAAAAAATGCTAGCAAAAAAAGAGAAAGAGAAAGAAAGAGGTAGAAAGAGTGTGTGAGAGAGAGAGAGAGAGAGAAAGGAGAGAGAGTGCTGACGACGATTAAAAGCTCGGCCTTGCACACCTCTTCTCCTACTTCAATAACCCCCCTTCCGGTATGCCCTTTTTACGCATCAAGCTCTACCTTTGACAAAGCTAGAAGCATTTTGTTGAGTATTAAACTTGACTCTTTTAGTCCGATCCAGTCGTGTTTCCTGTTCATCAGAGAAAAAAAAACGAGAATGATTTCTCTATCTTTCTCTCTCACTCTCCCCCCCTCTATTTCTCTCTCTCTCTCTCTCTCTTTTATCGAGTGATTTGCTATTAACTTTGTAAATGAAATTATTTTACGGAAAAAAGAGGGGACGAAAGAGTTAAAACCACGAAGAGACAAATGCGCGAATATCCTTCCCTTTAATATTTTATACTTTCGTTATAATCCCTTTGCTGGCAGCTTACGTTTTTAGGTATCTTTCAATTAAATCGAAAACTTGGATAAAAAACGACGGAAAGATACGAGAAAAAAATTGTTTATATTTATTCACTTTTTCACCGATGTTTATTATCATGAAGAACTTTGCTAAAAATTTTCCTTTTTGATAATCATTAAAATGATTCGTACTTGATAAAAGTGTACGATTACCAATATTATCGGACTTAAATACCCTAATCGAAAAAACGATAATGTGGAATTGGGAGGAATGTTATGGTAGGAAAAAAAAAAGTTCGAATCGATTTCCGTACATGAAAAAAAATATCGCGTATGTGGTAATAGTGTGGAAAAATAGAAAAGTATTAGTACACGAATGAGCGAGGGGGAAGTTAGGGGTAGAAGAAAGAGTGGTTTGGTGAGAGAGAGAGAGAGAGAGAGAAGTTACGTCGTGCTGCTTTAGAGGGAATTTTTTGACGGCATTTGGGCTTTATATTTTACACCGGATTTGCCATTGCCGTTGTCGTCGTCATCGAGCATCGTTGAGGTTACCTTCGTAGATATATTTTTTCACCAGTATATCCTGTTGCGTTCGTCGCAATGTATTTCTGTAAAAGCTTGGTTTTCTCGTCCTTCAAAATTCTTGCGTAATTATGTACTACGCAAAAGATAGGAAATTTGCTAACGTAAAATCTACAGGGAATCGTTGACTCTCACAATTTTTATTATTTTTTTCCTCAAATTGTGTCCTTTTATCAATATGCAATGTTTCAACAAATCTAATACCTATTCGTTAATTATCGTCTATTTTTGTTCTTTCAAATATTATCTTTTTCTTTTTCTATACTTACTTTATTATACTATATATATATATATATATACCTTTATATATGTATATACAGGTAACCCTCCTATAACACGGTAGATAGGTTCCTAGAAAATGTCGTGTTGTGTGAAACTTTTCTTGTATGAGACTTTTGTTTTCAGGCCATGGAGATGAAAAGAAATACTTTCGGCAACACTATGTCTTTAAGACGGCAAGCCTCGTCGCGGCTGTAGAAGTACAGTGTTGTACAAAGGTTTTTGAAAGGAAACCGTATTATAGAATGTCGTGTTGTATGAGGGTTCCCGCAATTTAGGAATCGTGTTATAACGGAACCGTGTTATAAGATGCCGCGTTGTAGGAGGGCTACCTGTATATATATTTTTTTTTTTTTTTAAATTCATGTGTACATTTATTGATTTCAATTGTCACGAACAATCTTGATACTGTGAATGCACACATTCACATATTATCTTTCCCTTTTTATCTTTTACATTTTGTACACTTCTGTGTATACATATACACGTATACGAACGAATATACGTAACATAGACTTAGAAACTTAGAGAAAGGGAGAGCGAATGATAGAGAGAGAGAGAGAGAGAGTGGGAGAGGGAAAGAGAGAAAAGGGGGATACTAGGCGCACCAGATAGTCGGCGCTTTGTATTTGCCCATTAATAGTGAACTACCATCCTAACTGGTTGCCTAGTCGGCGCTGAGAAATTAGCGGAGGCGCTAATTGCGTTACGTAACCTAGTTAGGGATGTGTGCACTTGGAAATTCGAAGCGAAGATCCTCTCTTCCTCTCTTCCTACTTTCTCTCTCTCTCTCTCTCTCTCTCTCTCTTACTCTTTCGCTCTCTTTCTCTTTCATACTCTTTATCGTCGACTCCAACTAGTTTTTCTTTTCTTTCTTTCATTCTTCCTTTCTTCCGCTCTGATTTTTGTCGTTTCTTTTACATTTTTCCTCTGTTCCTCTCGATGCCAAACGAGGCTTTTCGTTCTAATTACGATCGTTGCCTTACGCCATCCCACAATGACCCCCTTTTCTCCGTGACCTCCCCTTCCCATCCTATTAGATATCTTCTACTACTGCTATAGCAAGTAGTACTAATACGCAAACGGGATCCGTCCTGACTAGAACAGCTGACACGAATCACTGATTCGTACGTACCTCATTCTCTTAAATCGCGTTTTTAATCATTTTCATAAATTTTCCTCTTTTTTCTTTTTTTACCTTTTTTTCTTATTTATAAGTATCCTGATATTTTTTAATATTCTATTTGTATTTTTTCCCAATTATTATATTTATTTAACATATGATAAAAATGGTAAATTCGCTGTAAAACTTAATAATAAAATTAATCATAAATTTACTTGTTAAGACAACAAGTAACAAATACTAAATAATAAGTATTTATATTGTTGACGTTATTACACAAAATTAACAACGATTAGAAAGAAGGTTGATTGAGACGATATTAAATTTAAAACAAGGTACGATTCATAGGAACTTTAACTTAGAAAATTCTATGAAATATTTATAAAGAATTTACATATATATTGGATAATGTTACATATCATAAGATTCGTCTTGACAGCCGCTATTAGAAAATAAATATTAAAATATAGCATTGTATTTAAAAAAACAAAGTTGACCTAAAAATCTTGAAAGAGACTCAGCCAAGCAAAAAAAACTAACGTCACATTATAGTCCTGAATTTTTTATGCAATATTTTCTCAATAAACTTTTCTGCTTCTATCATACTTTCGGAGCTTTAAGGTTGCAAGCGTTAATGAATCACCCTGTATATAAATATTGTAAACAAATTCAATTAGTTGTTTGCTGCGTCCACAGAATAAAATATATACAAACTTTATATCATAGAAAAGTTGGACAGGTAAAAAAATCAGAACATATTGTTTTGATCCTGTTGAACATTTCGTCCTTTTATTAGGACTTCTTCAGCAACGATAAAATACAAGTATTACATAACCTCAAAAATACATAGTTCTTCGAAACGATAAATATACAATAATATTTTTAATTTATTCCTATATATATATCAATGTTCCGAGTCTTCTATGTATTACTAAGATATACATTTTTTTTATAACACATAAACTATACTTAGCACCAATAATTCGTGATTAATTAAAAATTCATAAAATTAAATTAAGCATGTAATTAAACAGTAATCAATCTAGACTAGTGTTTAATAGTCTAGGTATCTTATTAGTGTAGTGTCATCTATTCTTTTAAAGTCATATTGTAGAGTGGTAGTTAAATTTTAAAATTTTGTTATAAATACTGCTTATATATAGGTTATTTGTGTCAGTTCTGAAATTAACCGTATTATTATTTCGTTGATATTCCTTTAAAACCAATATTGTAAATAAACATAATATAATAAATAGAGAAATAAATAAATATATATATATAAATTAAGTCTGAACAGTGCAAAAATTTAGTAGATAGCATGCCAAGACGCATAAAAGCCGTATTGAAAGCTAAAAGAGGGTATACGAAGTACTAAAATTTCATTTTTGCAAAGTCAAAAAATTGATCAAATCCCGGATTTTTAAATTTCTTTAATTTTGCTTAAAATATGTAACTTATTTAAATTATTTCTGTAATTACAAAAGCTATGTAAAAATTTAAACACTGTGAAAACATTTGATCAATTGTTTGAGTCACTGCATATTACATTTTTATATATAGGAATACATTGAACGAAAAAAGATAGCACGTGAATATAATTTATAAATGCGATCATCTTCATCTTCATCGTCATCGTCATCGTCATTGTCGTCATCGTTGTCGTCAGATAAAAAGAGTGGGTCAAGCCTTCCATCGCACTTCTCTGAGCTCGATGTAAATATATAAATATACATTGTGCTGTTGAGGAGAACTTATCCCAATTGTGATACCACCAACACGACCCTACGAATTCTCGAAGTGGCACGTGTATATATACATATATATTTGCTTTATGTATATACGTGTATATTTGTCGTATTTGTATGTGAGCAAGCAAGCAAAGAGAGACAGGACTATGGCTGCATAAACATAAAGCCAAAGCTCTAGCGTTCGATACGTCGACAGTGAGTTTCAATGCGAAATATCTGTCTGGTTGAAACGGAACGACCGTGGCTATCTCGATGCACCACCGGTTGTCCACGATCGACCGTCAAGAGACAAGGGGTGAAAGGGAGAAAACGGATATGTCCTGGTAATAATGGAGAAGCATTAATTTCAATCCCGTACTTTTATTTCTTTTTGACATATAGGTTTGATAGTAGCCACTATATATATATATTTCTGAATATCGAGACTTTTGTATTTTATTATTAAAATAATCAATTTTTCTTTTTTCAATTAAAGGAAGAATATATTATTCAGTTAAGAATATGATCTTATAATTCTTATATCTTTTTTTTCTTTTTTTATAAAATTTAATATTATTCGATTCTTTTTTTCTAATATATTGGAACTACACATTTTCGAATATCAAGAATTAATTTTGCTTCCTTTAGTAAAAATGATTTTTCTGTCAATTAGGCAATTGGGAAGGAATGTTATTCAATTCACACATTAATCGGTAATTTAAAAATAGTCTTTTCATTGGTTTCGTTTATATAATCGATCGATTAAAAGTTAGCTCTACTGCATTTTATATTTTACTTCTATAATATTTGATCATTTTCAATATTACTTTTTGTGACAAATGAATACAATATTAATTTTTTATTTTAGCTTTCTGAATTTATTATTAATAATCTACAAAAGAAACGATGAAAAATACGAATTAAAATTGATCGTTAATTTGTATGTATTCGTTTAATTTGCTTCCAGTAAGTAATATGTTAAGAATATAACGTTACATGTTTCAATATATTTTGATAATTCAAAAAGTAAAATGAAATTAAATATATATTAATAATTAAACGTTTATCACAGTATAAAATATTTTTATCGATAATTAGATGGAAATGGTTGAGAAGAAAAACATACGAATCGTTTATACATATACTTTTCAATGTAGTGAAAATACACTTGATCACTAGATCATATATCAAATTTCTCATTATCAATCTGAAAATAACGTTTATGCACGAAGTAATTATAAAATTATTCGATTATCGGTATTGTCCTAAAAACGATTTGACTCTCATTGCTCTCTTTCTTTCTTTCTTGTTTTTTGATTTTTTTCGATCGTACTCTTTTCTTTTTTTTTTTCTATTCGATCTCAATTCCAACTAGTATTTACTATACTCGAAATCGCTTGTATTTTCGAAGGAAAAGAAGAGATCGTTTGAAGAAGAAATCGACACTCATATAAACACACACACACAGATACACATTTTTGTTTGCCTGTTGTAAAGATAGAGAAAAAGAAAAGGTAGACACTTGAGAGATAATTTCGTGGTAAAAAAAAAAAAAAATAGATGAAATAAATGAAAAAAGAAAAAGTAGGAAGAAGAATAAAAATAAGAATGAGAAGAAGGTGAAGAAGAAGTAGAAGTAGAAGTAGAAGAAGAAGAAACCGTGATTATCTCGATCGTGGGCATTTCTTTGAAAGCTTTTCGCTCGGTTGAAAGGTAAGGTTTTCTTGGAAAACCATTTCTAAGTTCTTTCTCTCTTTTTTATCTTTCTTATCCGTTCGTTCATTCGTTCGTTCATTCGTTCGTGCTAGAGGTTTGCGTGGCAAACCGAGAAAATGTCGATGCTTCGATGCTCGATAGCTTTTTCGAATATTCCTACGAGTGAGCTTTTGAAACATTCAGTGTTCCCGAAACGTAATTGTTTCCTGGAACTTGTTTGCATCGCAGACCAGAAAATAACGAATGATTTCCTGATAACAATCCAAACACATACAACATGTGCGCGTAAAAATTGGAAAAAATACAATTTTTTATGTGGCTAATTTTAATGCTTCAACCTATTACCCGCTACAATACAAAAATGCATTACAAAAATTAAATTAATTGTATAATGATATTCATACTAACCAAATAGAACTATTTTTACAACAATTGTTTTTTCTTTGTTATTTCAATATAAAAATTATTTTATATCATTAATTGTTGATTTAAAATAAAATAATGAAAATTTTTAATATTTTCATGAAACACGAGGTACAATCTCATGATTTTAACGAATATATTTCATTCTGAAGTTTTAGTTATTAAAAAAAAAAATTTGAAAATGCGTCCTAAAAAAAGGCCATTGGCGGGTAATGGGTTAACTCCAATTTGTTTTTTTTTTTATCTTCTTTTCTTAATTTCTTTCTTTTTTTATTATTATTATTATTTCTTTCCTTGATACTCAACATTCAATTTAGTGGTACACTTTGGAAAGAAAAAATCAGATTATTTCGTCTTACATTCAGAAAAGGTTGATTTTTTTTTTAAGAATTTAACGAAAGTAATTATACGAAGTTGATTGCAAAATGAATGAAAAAAAATATTATTCTCCTGAAGTTTCTTTTCTTATTTTCAATTTTATATTCAGAACATCGAATTATTATAGATTTAAATAATCAAATATATAGAAAATATTCGTCGAAATATTGAAATAACTGTTTAAAATTCAGGCGATAAAATAGGACAATGATGAACGACAAATGGCAATGATAAAGATTTCATTTTAAACTAAAAAGGGTATTATTTTCTTTCGAAAGTTTCTAAGAATATAGAAAGAACGAAATTAAAGAAATCATTTCTTTCTCTCTCTCGTGAATAGATACAAATTTTCATTGTAAAATATTTTGATTCGTTTAAAAATCTCTTTTTCTCTCTTAAAGAACAACTTACTTTTTTTTATAATTACCGAAGATATAAGGAAGCAGAACGTAGAAAAAAAATAATACTGTACCTGCAGTACCTTTATTATACTTCGTACATATATAGAAAAAAAGAGTGTAGGAGAAAAAAAGAGTGGTCGTTTCGATTTCGTGCAAATAAATATTCGAATGATGATCCTTACAAGCGGATAAATATCTTGATATCTTTTCATATATATTTTTGTAGCATAAATATATATATAGAAAGGTATATATGCAATCCGTTGAGAACTCACACGACACTGCATTTCAATGCAATGAAAAAGAAGAAGAGGATTCTATTCGTTTCTATCTCGCTTTCTTTTCTTTTATTTCTCTTTCCTTGTTTCGTTTTCCATCGGGACATTCCGTAGGACATCTATGTCCTTGCACAGGTCACCCGCACAGCTTTCTCCACTCATTTTCTGAATTCAATGGACTCCAATCGACCGATGGCTGCTGCTGCTTCGTCGTTCTCTTGTCGGTCTACTACGAGCGTATATCCTTTCTTTTTTTGTTTTTTTTCCTTCTTCTTATTTTTTTCTTTTACATATATAGATATTTGCGGTAAAACTTACCCATGTACTTTGCAAAATTACATTCCTTTATTCTTTTTTCTTTCTTTTTATTTTTCTCTATTATTCGTTCGGTGGTTTGGGAGATTTTATCATTAAAAAGATGAAATGTTTGTTACATTAATATATTCATTTTCATTTAGAATTTCATTTATCTCTCATTTGTTAGAAAATAATTGTAATGCTTATAAATAAATAAATAAAATTTGTAATATTTCCAATGAGATTAAAGTGGTTATAGTGTGAATAATTTATAGAGAAGAATAAAAGGGATGAAATTAGGAGTGAAGGTTGAACAGGGTAAAGGTCAGGAATAGATGGGGAAGGGTGAAAGCATTCTCGATCTCTTCAGTCCGTACTCTTGATGTCCCTCGGTGTACGTCTCTGCCCTCGTTCTACATTCCGACATCCAGGATTATCCACTTCTCTTCTGATTTCGATGAGCTCTCTTGAGAGACTCGGTGTGGTGGCGGGATAGCTCGATGTACTCTCTCTCCTCGAATACGTCGTCGTATACGCGATGGTCGAATACCAGGGTTTTTTTTTTCTTTCTTTTTTTTTTCATTTTTTTTTCTCTTTCTCTCTGTCGTTTTTTTATTACCATCGTATTTTCATTGTCCTTTAGAATGGCATTTCTAGAATAATACCTATCCTCATTTCTTTCTTTTTTTTTTGTTTCATTATACTTTATTATTTTTTCTTACATTTGGAAGAGAAGTATGTAGGCAAATTATTATAGTAATTGAATAATGGATGTCGAGAAGAATAACGTATGTTATATAAATTGCTAATATATTTTTAAGAAAATGTTAATTAAAAGAAATAATTTATACGTAACGTATACTCTTCTTTCATTTTAAATAAATATGAATGTATAATTTAAAATTTATATATTTATATATATTTATTTATTTATATTATATATATAGTTGAATAACTATTAAATTCGTGAAAAATACAATACTTGTATCCTCGATTATGTGTTATTTGGTATTTTATCAGATGTTTTTTTTTTCAAACATTTGTTTCGTTATTTGGACATCGTGTATATGTTACTCGATCAGTGATAAATGTTTTTTTTTTTGTTTTTATATGTTTGCTAAGGTAACAATTATTATTCAATCATTTTTGATTGTATGGGGAAAATTAAAATAATTAAAAAAGAAAAATATTCTCATTGATTTTTCACCAGTTTAAAGGATACGCAAAATAAAATTTTTTATCTTCGAATATTCTTTATTTTTATTCTATTCTTTTTTTATAATATATTCCGTAGTTGTGAACACAACATAGAGAGAAAGATAGATAATATAATTCTGACGTTTCGTCAAATTATTCAGTTGGAATAAGAAAAATATTCGTACGAAATGATCTTTCAGAAGTTTCACAAACTTAGCTTATGATGATAGCAAGAAAACGTTTTGGAACAGGTGCAGCAAATGGGTGTGTCATATCCGTTACCTTAGCCACGAATTCTCAAGCAATTCGAAATAGCAAGTAGTAAAAGAAGAAGAATAAGAAGAGGAAGAGGAAGAGGAAGAGGGAGAAGAAGAAGTGGAAGAAAAAGTTTCGCTTTTATTAAAAAAATTCTTTGTATTCGAAATCGACGTTATTATTCACGCTTAATCGAGTCTCTTTGTGTGAACTACGTTTTTGATCTTATTTTCTTTCTTTTTTGTTTTTTTTTGTTTCTTTATTTATATCAGCATCTTGCTCGCTGTGTGATTTTGATTTAATATGCTCCCTAGGATAATGAAGGCTTTAAAGTCGGCTGGTTCTTGCGAAAGGACGAATCTTCTTAGTCTCTCTTGTGCTTCGGACAACAAGGTTTCTGTTAAAATCCAAAGAGCTTATGAATAATTAAAGATATTTTCTCGCTTTTATCGTGGCTAAACAGCTTTGTGAAATAATCGATCGTTGCTTGTTTTATCGAAGTGATATTTTGTTTCATACAAAATGGCTTATAAGTCATTTGACGAAATTGCATTATTATTGTAAATAGGTTTAATCATTTTGTAATAAAAGAGACGACATTATTGAAAATTGTTTATCCAACGTGCATGACGAATTAATTCGTCGTGGTACTTAAACGCCAATCAATTTAAACTCGATACAACATTTGCTTTGTTTTTCTTTTGACCTTCCTTCATTATTTATTAAAAATAATATTTTTTGAAATCCTTATTGTTTGAATATTCTTGTAAAGTGTAGATTATTACGTTACCAATTGCCTGTCATTATGTTAAATAAAACGTATACCACAATGTTCATATTAAAAATTATATATAAATAATTTTCTCAATCGAAAGATTAATTTTACTATAATCGAAATGTGTAATGAAATAATTTTTTTTCCACAAAATTCTATGCACCTTACATGCTCATTTTAACGCAAATTTTGAAACGATGCATTCATATGTAATATGATTTAAATTTGAATTTTGTTTTTTTAATTTATTTTCTTGGGTCAATCGATTTACGGACAACAAGTATATACACATGTATTTTTTAATTTCATTTTCTTACAATTAGTTTTGTTTCTGAATCTTTGGTGTTTTTTTCTTTCTTTCTTTTATTCTCCTTTCTTTTTCTTTTTTTTGAATGAACCTTCTTTACGATGGTCGTCGGAAAGTCGAAGTACGATTAATTCTCTCCTTCCTTTTCTTTTCTTTTAATCCTACGACGTCAAGCTCTGAGTTAAACTCTAATCTAAGGGCGACGAGCCCGAGCGAAGATAAGTTTGTTAAGTGGCTTTAATCGAATTACGAGACACACGAAAACTACTTAATAGACAGCGAACGATCTTCTTGGCATCGGGAAGAATACTCCGACCTTTGGTCTGAGTGCTTTTGCGACTTTAATTAGCATTCCTGATATCAAAGAATCTTCCTCGTTTCTTTTACTTTCTTTTCTTCTATTTCTATCTCTCTCTTTCTTTCTCTTTCTTTCATTTCTTTTTATCCATTTAATTCGACCGAATCGTTTGATTTTCGTGAGAAAGGAGTCCTTTTTATGTGCAGGCTTCGGAAATAACGAGAACGAAATATTAATTTATTTTTCAATATAATAAATAATTCTGAAATATTTTATACTGAAATGTGTATTTTGTTAATAATAATTGGAAAAAATGTTTAAAATTGTAAAGTAGTATTTTCGATTGTTCAATCACATCGAAAATTGAAATGTATTACTCATAATTTTTGAAAACTGAAAAACTAAAGAAACATTAAAATTTATTTCAAGAATAATAAAAATAGTAGAACGAAAATAAGAGAATACGAAATGAAATGTAATATTGTTTCCTTGTTGTTATTTATTATTATTAAATATTTAATAGAACGTATACGAGAATCACGTAGAAACGCTAAACAAAAATAAATAATTTTATTAATTATTATTGATGATCGATGTATTGAAATCGTTTGAATTAAGCTTACTATGTACCTTTGAAGTACGATATTCGACGATAATAATTATTCGAAACGTGACGTCAACAGGAATATTAGTGAACCAACGCTCGAACGTTCTAGGATATATTTTATTCGGATGCCTAGATAGTAACGTGATTTACTAATTTACAATATTATCATAGGAAATCCGGTATGTATTATTCGCAACGTTTGTCATATTTACTTTTAGCGAGAACGTAAAACATGGAATTCATTTGAAAGTTGGTCGAATCAAGGAATCAATCTATTCGAAACATAATTTGTAAAATTATGTTTCGAATACATTATATCGGGCTCTGTCAAATCGTTCGTTGAAAATGCGCTTAATTAATATACACTAATTGCTTTGCGAATGATATGCCTTCCGTTTCGAGATGAAACCACGTTAAAGCGTTCCATTGAAATATTACGTTTGAAATATTTTGAATGGACAATGAATTTGTCTGAATATTCGATTAAAATACAAATGTTCTTCTCGCGAAATTGAGGAAATTCATATAAAATCTACCAATGAAGTTCGTCGTAATAAGATCTTCATTTTTAATCGACTACGTTAGATCTTGAAATTTTCATAACGACGCGTCAGATGTACTCCTTTCCTACCGCATTAATAACGAATAGTTTATTCTGGGTAAATGTTAAACATAATTAAAGGTCTCGTTAACATGAACAAACGATACCGATTCGTCTTTACTTGATATTTTTTAAGAAAATCTTTAGAAACGGGTATAATAAGTATCTAAAAGAGATAAAAAGATAGATAAATATTTGGTAGCAACTTAAAAGATACAAAGAGAAAATAAATTTCAATTTAAAGTATTTGCTCAATTAAAATCTATAAAAATAAGAATAATAAAATCTCTTATAAGATGGAAGGAAAAAATAGAACTTCAAGAACAAAATGATATAAATAATAAAAAGTAAAGAGAGAAAAATGGGTTAGAGAAACAGCTTTTTAAGATTTAAATTAAAAAATGCATTTTTGTTTTTTCTTTTTTTATCGGAACTGATTTATTTCGGTTCGCTTTAAATATCGACCTTTGAGCATGAGTTATGCTCGTTAATTTCTCTTAAAGTCTTTTAGAATTTAATTTGCATTGAATATTACGAGTATTTCCATGCAAAACCACTTCGAGAGTACATAGAATTTCTGTTTTATTTGAAAAAAGTGGGCCAACTTATTTCTAACGGCAAACGGACGGCAAAATATCGAACCCAATAAGATTTAATTTATGGAAAAGAAAATTAAAAAATATGGAATGAAAACGAGAGAAAAAGAGATTGGAGTTTGACATCGAGAACTGTTTTCGTAATCTTTGATATATTTTGAAAATCTTATTCGCTTATATTTCGTACGACAAAACCATGACTTTTCTTCTTTCAATAACTTTCATGATTTTCAACATGCAACGATCTTTCATGTTCTGTTTCTTTCTTTCTTCTTGTTCATCCGTTCGTTCGATTGAGTAGAAAAACACAAAGAGATCAACATATCGATGCTTTAGTAAACTGAGTTGTTAGAATCGAAGAAAGTTCGATGATATCGTTCGGATTTATCGGAAACGCAGGACGCACGCGATCATCACGAGAAGAACGCAAAGCTCGATTGTTATTCCTTCCTATTGGGTAATACCGTATTTCAGTGGTTAGCTTTTGAAGTATTTCGTGCTTACAGGAAATAGCACACGGACTTTAGTTTGTAACCGTACGGTTCGTGTCGTGTAAACGTTGAAACGGACATCGAGGCAGGCACAGCTTGTTACACACGGGTATGTTTGATGAAATAGTGAGAAAGAAAGAAAGGAAAACGAGACAGAGAGACAGAAAAAAAAGAGAGAGAGCAACCAGGCAAAAAGGCAAAATGATAGTACTGTTCGTCGAGTTAGTACAGTAGCTCGGTGGTGCCTTGCTGATAATCCAACCTACTGTAAAATGTTTATTCCTGAAAAACAACGGATAAATTTAACCACGTGTATCGGACGTGTACGTGCACCCGTCAAACAAATCGGGTCACTGTTATATTGTATACTACGCGTTTGCTACTTTTATCTTTTCGTGCTTCATGCTTTCTAATTATCTCCGACTATGAACAAATGAAAAAGACAAAAAATGTATATGCGCACATATACACACACACGCATATAAATATATATTTTTTTTATTTATACATTTCGTCAGTTTATTTTAGGTGAATTTATTACGGAGATATGTCGCGAGTGAACTTGAATGGCATTCATTGAAAACATATCGATTATCTTGATGGTTCATGAAAAGTATAAGGAAATTTATACATTTGTCACAAAAAAAGAAATATAATAAAAAGTTTTGATCGTTTTCGTATAATAATCATCGCGTCCTACCATAATTTTTTATATTTTCAGTATTAAAAAGAGATATGAAGTCTGTTCGTTATTCATACCGTGCTATTACTTTGACGAACAACGGATTCTAATTTTTTAGGAATATCCTCTCAAAAAAGAAAAGAAAAGAAAAGAATAAAAAAAAAAAGATTTGATGTGTAACATCGCACATGCATGAACATCTATTGTTCCTTCTATCTTTTTTATTCGGTTTTTGTTCGTATGACAAAAAAAAACAGAAAAAGAACGTACGCGCGTAGTTATTCACGTTTTAACACATTTTCAACTTTCGGTTATCCATTTCGTTATTCGAAGAGTTAAAATTACAAAGAACGTATACGGTTAGTTTATTTCTGATGATTACAACTGGAAAATGGTTATTTCATTTTTAATTTCACCTCTTCTCGTTATTATTTCGATCGTCATACATGAAATATTTATCCGTTTTTATTCTTTTTCTTTTTCTTTTCCCGTCCTGACCACCTACATTTTTTTTTCTTTTCATTATCATTGATATTTTAAAAAGTTATAAGAGGTAGATAGATTATATGAAAGATATTTTTTTTTTCGTTGAAATGATTTTAAAAGAAGAACAAAAAGAAAAAAATAATCGATATTTACATATTTACAAAAGTAAAAAAAGTTTATCTTTTCAGATAGCTAAGATAAGATCATAGATCGAATGATAATTTTGATCGAAGCATTGATAGAAACGATAAAAAGATCTTTTCTCTCTTCTTTGTCTTTCTTAGCTGTCTAAAGTCTTTCTAAAGGATTCAAAAGTTCATTTCAGTCGTGTCATCTTCGCTAATAGTTTAAAAGGTCCTCTATCTTTCTCAGCAGTTATCCGCGAAAGCTTGGAACAGTTCTTTCTCACGATTACGACGAGGACGAGGATGATGACTATGAAGACGACCGTCGTCGTTTCTCTTGCCGACGTTTCTTCAACTTTCACCCCAGTCTCGATAACTTCTTCTTCTTCTTCTTCTTCTTCTTATTCTTATTCTTACTCTTCCTCTGCAAGTTTTCATTCCGTTGCTTCTTGGTGATGCAGAAAGAGACGAATAAAAAAGCAGAGAAGGAAAGAAAGAGGAAAAGTGAGAAACCACCTCAGAAACCACCTCAGAAACCACGCGAATGAATAAATAGAATGAATTTAATTTTTCCCCTCTTTAAAACGTGCATTCACTGAGTAGAGACATAAGATACTTCTTTCAGAGGTTACACCCTAAGCTATAGTAAATATATGATATAATGAATCACGGAGTCTGCTAAGTACTAGTACTAGTCTTGAAAGAAAAAGAAAAAAAAAAAGGAAGAAAGTGGAAAAAGAGAGAGAGAGAGAGAGAGAGAAAGATAAAGAAAAAGAATATGAATAAAATAAAGTGGAACGATAAATATGAAAGAAATTGAGGAGAGTGAGAAAGATGGTTAAACGTGTCATCGTAGAAAAATATAAAGAAAGAAAAAAGAGAAAGGAAAGAGGGTTAGGAGAGGGTCAAGGGGAGATTAAAAGAGGGTGGAGGAGGAGTAGGAGGAGGGTACGCGACGGACTTGTGTAGAAGTAAAAGCGTGAAAATTCAACGAATTTTAACAGGACAAAACGGGGCCGAAAGGTTGGCATTACCCTTTCATGACATTAGCAAGGCCGCGGAACGAAAACACGATAACACCATTACCCGCGCATAATGAATTTATCGCCGGTGACTTAAGGACAATTAACGCAGAACTTTTGATGTATTGTTTCATCTCCACGACGGGTGGGATCCGAGAACACCTCGAGCTCCTTTTCTATTTTCCTTTCTCCTAGGTTCTCCTCAGCCGACTTCCCGTCGTCGTCGTCGTTGTCGTCGTCGTCTATTGTATTCGAACCCCCTTTTCCAAACCACCATACTCTGATTTCTCTGCTTGCCATTTACGGGGACGAGCTTTACTGCTTCTATAAGGGGGGTGAAACTTATATGTGCGTGGGATTCGGACAACAAAAATTATCTTACACGTAATTTATGGTCAAACGTTATAACCATTGAGAGATTTAATCCTTAATAATTCATTAGATTATTATTTTTTATTTATAATAATTTGGTTATAAGTATTACTATAATTGTAAGTGTTGTTCTGTAATTATAATTGTATACGATAAAAGGTAGTTACATATCTAACGTTTCTCGAGTTTCCATTAAACGCACGATTTCCTAGCATACGATAGTTGCTCAAATACATATATATATACGTAACGACAAGATTGTTTTCTCTAATAACGTTTCTCCTATCGAGTGCGACGTATACACACACATATTATTACATGCATATATATTATATATATATAACCGTATTCGTATGTACATGGAAATATATATACCCGCATATGTGTTTATATGTCTCGTATGATGTGTATACGATGGATTTGTGTGTGTTCTTATCCGTATGTCTCTTTACTTATGAATGTATATAAGTATCTTCAATGTACAATGTGTGTGCAGTGTCAGTATAAAGGAACGTTATTTCCTGCGGGGCATTGGCGAAATATGAACCGACGGAATTCCTCTTTCCGTTCTTGGATATCGACAGATATTGTGTATGCCTCGCGAACAGGCGATAGTTTCAAAATCACACTTTAGCCAGGGAAACATAATGGACGACAAAGAACCTCCTCCTGATACCGTTCGCGAATGCATTTCTACCCTTTTTTTGCTTTATTTCTTTCTTTCCTTTCTTTCTATCGCAAAAAAAGTGTAATTGCCGTTACGCTTCGTGACTCTTTTCATTTCTTTCTTTCTCTCTTTCTTTCTTTTCTTTTTTAAAGAACTGTTAAACGTTTCTTCGTTCTTTTTATCGATACGATTATTTCCCTCGATGATATAAACGAAACATTCGAAAAGAACGAGTCTAAGCATTTCTATTTATTATAATTTTTTTATTCGTTGTTATTCTTTTCGTATAGTATATTATAATCTCGACGTTCAAATTTTATAACATTTACGGGAAATAAAATATTTCGAAGTAATAGGCTAAATTTTTATTGTTACACCAATCGTTTCTATATCGCAAATTCAATAAAAAACAATAAAATCTATCGAGTAGGTTATTGCAATTGATATTCATTGTTTTCAATTTGTTTTTCACAAATCATTTACAGAATTTTTAATAAAAATTGTCATTTTTTAACAAACGGACGGGGTAAGCAAACTTGAAAGTATCAAAGGATTGAAAATGCAAACGGATACATTTTACAAGTACCTCATCGTGTTTGTAAAATCGTCGGAGTGTGAATTCGCAAATCGTTAAAGAGAAAAATCAAGGGAACAAGCTGGATGAGAATAGCGTGTTTGTTACAAATACATATGTATGTATGCGTGTATATATAAATGTATATTTATATGCGTGCATAAACGAAACGCTACATTGAATTTTCCAACCTGAAGTTTAACCTGTCATTGGCACGCCATTGCACCAACGATATTCGATTAATTTTCTGCCGCTATTAAAATTAAAAGCATATCTATCTATATACGTTTCGGTACGCTCTCAAACTCGTCTTCTTTATCGATATTTTCATCGAATCGAGAAGGAAAAAATGAATTGAGGAGCGTATGAAAGAAAAGAATATCTTAACTGTTTCTTTCACCGGTGCTTAATGCGTTCTCCCTTTTTTTTTGCTTTTCAAGTACTTTTATTATCGATATTTGCTATCACTCTCTTTCCTTCTTTCTTTCATTCTTTTTATTTCATTTGTAAAAAGAATCGAAACGATTTCTACATACAATCCGTTCAAATATTTCGAAAGTAAATAAAGATATTCATTTTCATATATGAAGGAATGTACATTTAAAACGAGAAATGGCATAATTAACAGTTGAATTTTTAAAAATCTATATATTATTTTTGTTTACAAAACGTAATAGAATTTCTCATTTCTTAATTTGCATGGGATTATTAAATTTGTTACATCTGTGAGAGATTATGATTGTTTTTATTATTTTTTTCTTTTTATTTTGTTGTTGTTTTTTTTTTAATATAAATAACGAATAGAAAGTGTTGTCATGCCCATCCCATTTTTTTAAATTTTAAATGACATTATTTTTTGTTTTGTCTCTGTACTCTTCAAATGAAAATGACTCGAATAAAAAAGTAAAATATGGAGATAAATTTATTTCCCTTTGAGTTTCTTTCTTGGAGTATTTAAATATTATACATGCAGTTAAAAAAAGTATAATATAAATGAATTTCCAATATGCTATACGATCACACGGAAAAAGTAATAGAAAAAGAAGAAGGAAATAAACCAGAATAAAAAACTAAAAAAAAAAAAGAAAACAAAAAGCAAAAAAGGAAATGTAGAAATTCGAAGGAAAATCTCTTTAGCCTAGTTTCGTATATATTCTTTAACAAATGAAATATTTAAAGGGGTCTAGTAAAACGTGTTGCACACACACAAATACATCCTTATGTCCAACGTGACACGACAAACACGCTTTCCCGCGTAATAATAGCATACGTCCATGAAACGTAGGAGGGGGAATCCCTATTAGAAAAGTACCGTTGTTATACCGGCCCAGATATATATATATATATATATATATATACATACAACATGTGTATACGTTCGAGTTTAATAGCATATAACCTTCCGCGAACTTTCATAGCCGGTGGTCGTTACGATTATCAATCATTTTTATTTCCGCCGAAGTAATTTTACAATCTTTAAGCATGAATAAATAATTCATCTCGAAGTATAAAAAAATAAAAAAGAGGAGAGTAGAAAAAACTGTATTGTTATTTTTTATATATTTATTTATTTATTTATTTACGAGAAGAGTTCTTTGATGAATAAATTGGATAAACGGTATTGAGTATAACGAACGGATAATATAAAATTAATAGAGAGAGAAAGTAAAAGAAGAAAAAATAATCATTATAAACGCTCAAAATATGTTTTCAGCAAATCATAAGAATTTGTGTTAAACATTTTCAATATTATAACTATGAGAATTGCAATATGTTAGCACATTTCAAAATTTGGACCTACTACTTGGCAATAAAAAATATTTAATGTGTTAATATTTTTAAAATGATTAAAGAATCTGCAAATAAATCCTTATGAATTTCATTGTTTAATATAAAATTAATACATTAAATATTCAATCAAATAATAAACTATTCTATTGATTATCTTTCTATTTTTCCAATCTTTCTAAGATAAAGAAAATAAGAGATAAGGACGTCTTATATATCATTCCCGCGAATCATACGATCATGATACGTGTTAAATACTTAAACAAGCACGATAAGTACCAACTTAAGACATTCTTACACGCAAAAGTTAGCAAATCGATAGGCACGAGTCTTCCCTTGAGTGGATAGCATATAATTTATTCCTCGTCGTTTCCTATCGAGTGAAGAAGTCGCTAGGTACGTCGGAAAGCATTAAACGCATTCGGAAGAATCGATATACGTTTATTTTCTATCATTCTCTTCCTCACTTTTTTCTTTTTTCACACTTTCCTATTCCGCAATGTGCATTGAGTATAACTATACAACAAAAGCGTATAAGCTTATGAGCAAATTAATCCCATAGACTTTTACGCACGAGACTCGATTTTCTCTCTCTCTCTCTCTCTCTCTTTCTCTTCCACCTTTTTTTTTTTTATTCTTGTTTTTTTCATGAACCGTATTTAAAAGTCTCCTTCTCTGTTCTTTCTCTCTCTCTCTCTGTTTTTTTTTGTTTTCAAAGGTAGTCGTGGGTGGTCCGACCGTTTCAACGTCGCTCCCTTTCCCAACGCATATATATCATCATTAACTTCTCCGCCCTTTTCTCTCGTTTTTTTTTCCTTCATTCTCCATCCCTTATTCTCTCTCTCTCTCTTTCTCTCTCTAACTCATTCTGTTTTACCAGTTCACTCAGCAGCTCGCTCACCATCCATCCTTTTTCCACCAGCAGGAGTCAAGGTGGCACGCAAATCGCATAAAACCGGAATAAAAATTTAATGACCGCACAGCAGGCAGGCAGGCAGGCAAGCAGGCACCTTTGCCCTTTTTGGCCACGTGAACTCGTCCCTTAGCGAGAAGTCACGCTTGCTAGCTCGCGAACTCTCGCGTTTAAGCCTGACGTGGATATATTGCTACCACCTACCTGATCGTTTGTCATACACGTTTTGTAAGAATGAAACGTAAGAACGTATTTAGGTGTACGAACAAATTTCGTAAACGTTTTTCCCCTAAAAAAAAATTTCACGTCGAATTGGCAACCCCTTATGCTCAAGTGTAATAGAGAAATTTCAATTTGATTTTGAAAATATTACGATTTATTGAAGATGAATAAATGGATTGAGAATATAAATAAAAATACATTAAAAAATGAACATTTGGAAAATTGATAAAATTTAAACTATTTTAAAACTATGTGATATCCAATTTAAAAAATATCTACGACCTAATATTAGATTAATATGGGAAATATTAAAGTCGGTCAGAGTCATCGTTTCGAAATCTAGAATAATTTTGTAGGTTCTAAGTCGACTCGAGAACAACGTATACATGTATATTCGGTATAGGTTTTCCATATCTGGAACATTAGCCAAGAGGCCTTATTAAAGGTTTGAAATAGCAACGAAAATGTTCGTAGTTTCCACCAATCGCTTTAAGACAATCTTGTGCTGCTTTTCTCGATTCACGTTTGAAAATAAATCCAAAGATAAAATAACAAAGGTCAAGAAAGAGAAGAGAGAAAGAGGAGTAGTGATAGAGAAGGATAGAAATGGTATCTACGAATTCATTAGCGAAAAGCATTTACTCTAACTAACGAGTCACATTTGATTAACGTTAAAAGCCAAGCGCGCCTATTTAATAACCGAGAAGAGATAGGGAGGTGAGAATCTTCCTTAATCGTAAGATACGATATCTCAAGAGAAGAAATGGCATAGTAAGGGGGAGGAGGAAGCAAACGGAACAACGGGATTAATTAAGCGGATCACTTTATCGGCTCCTTTTTGGAATCCTCGCCTTGCTTGTCGCAACTAATCTGCCATGGTGCAAAAAATAAAGAACGTTTTCGACGTCCGATTAGTCACGCAGTATATCACGATTAGTCGTCGAACGGAACGAATCGAAAGTTTTTTGCTATTCCTTCTTTCTTCTCTTTTATCTTTTTCTTTCTACATTTGTTCCAATTTTCTCTCTCCTTCGTTCATTTTATTTTCTTTTGGTAGAAACGTCGTCGTCGTCGTCGTCGTCGTCGTTGTCCTCGTTCTCGTCCTTACCAATTCATGCGATCGGCCACGAACCCCACTAGTAGTAAATTTTCCAACGAGAATCCGACTGGTCGCGAGTCACGCGAATTCCTTCGACATATTCTGCTAACGAACTGACCTCTCGCAATCGCTTTAATCAAATTTACCGGATAAACGGACGGTTAATTTCTATCGGACTCTACAAAATTCCCTAACGCCCGCGTATTCACCTATACACGTTTACCGTCTATCACCCGTGCACACATTCATAGAATGTTAGCACGCACGCACACCCATCATGCACGCGCAGCCACGTGGAAAAATGTTAAAACAAGTTGAAACAAGTGTAACGAACGTAATCGTCCTTGCACGCACAGTGAAATAGATCATCGACTTATCAGACACGAGAAACTATCAAATGGTTTCCGATAAGATATACTTCTCGTAATAACATTTTTCCCTTGGTAATTCCACTTAATTCGTAAGTCGATGAAACTTTTTACAATGTCGTAAAAGAGAACTTCACTTTATCGAAACATTTAAATTCTATATTTGTAAAATTTGATACGTATCGTCTCTTCTCGCGGCTAAAATCTATTAAGGTGGATCACGTTTCTATGGAAATATATCTACCCATCATTTCTTCTCATCTCTTTCCTCTCGTAATATTAAATTCGTAAAATAATACGACTAGAGAGAAAGTGAGAGAGATAGAAAGATAGAATATGCTTTCTTTAATTTAAAGATAACTTTGTAGTTGAGGAAAAAAGGAAAGAAATAACGAAAGAAAAAAGAGACAGAGAGAGTAAGAAAAGCGCAGACGGATCGCATCCGTCATCCTCGTCGCTTACGTCAGAATACGTTTTCTTTTCTCAACGAAGCAGCTCCTTTTCTATTTTACTCGCACGTCATAACGATAATGTGAATGAAAATGAGAGAGTGAGTGAGTGAGCGAGCAAGAGAGACGGAAAACGAGTAGGAATTAATTAATTTTCTATGGCCCGGTCGCACGAAAAGCAGTTCGTTCGTTTAAATTATTAAAGAAGAGCAGAAAGAGAGAGAGAGAGAGAAATAGAACGCTTCCATACGAGTTAATTTACAGCTAAAGCGAGCCATGTTTTGTTGAACGATAGTGGAAGATATTCATTTATACGTTACCCCCTGAATATTTCATATTGACTTCAATGCAAAGTCACGATATCGTTAATGATCATCCTTGAAAATATCATTTTCAGATATAGCTTAACTTGTCCATCTTGTAATTTTCCCCTACTCTTTTCCTCTTTCCTTATCTTCCTTAACCTTTTAAGCACTACGCGCCACTATAATGGCTTTCGCGGATAACATCTATTAAAACATATTATACCTAATTTTATTATTTATTATTAAATTAAATTGTCTAAGTTAAAGTATATGTGTATCATTTCTTTAAAAGAAATTATAATTTAATCATGAAAAATTTTGTTAAAATATACTCGCATACAAAACAGCCATTGTTCATCACACATCTTAGTTTTATCGTTTACACGTAATTCTAATTGAACTCTGTCGTAGAGAGGAAGAACCCCGCATAACATTCAGTAGTGCCTAAGAGGTTAAAAAAAATGTTCTTCGATATTTTACGAGAGACGTCGTCCTCCTCCTTCTCCTCCTCTTCCTTCTCCCATTCTTTTTCTACATCACGCGCTTACTTATAAGATAATAATCGTCACGAACATTGCCGATTCCGGTTCATGGCAAGTTCGTGTGATCTCAACGAGAACATTTTTGTCGACATCGTAATCCAAACCTTTAAAGCCGCCCTTGCTTATTAATTATGCTCGTACAATATATTCCACGATAGACGATAGACGACGACGACGACGACGATGACGACGACGAGGAGGAGCGTGTCGCGCCATACATAATTAACGCGTACGGCCCTCCTCAGGGAAATATGTATCTAGGACATGATAAATGTCTTTTCTTCTCTTCTTCCTCTATTTTCCAACGCATTTTTTATTCTCTTCACTTCTCAAATTCCCTTATTTTCTCTCTTTCCCTTTCTTTCTTTCCTTCTTTCTTTCTTTTTATTTTTTTTTCATTTTTTTTTCAATTTTTTTTTAAATTTTTTTATTTGCTATTCTTTCTCATCATAATTTTATTTTTTCCGTTTACTCAAAACCGGATGTTTCTTCTTTTTTAACTCTTTTTTCTTTCTCTCTCTCTCTTTCTCTCTCTCTTTTGCTAGAGTAACGTCTTTGGGACCACATCTTCTTCGTTAATTCAGTTACGCCAAGTTCACTGTCGGTTGGTACGCGAGTGACATTTATAATATTCACTTTGCGCCTGTCTCATATGCACTCGCTACAAGTTCTTGCAAGAGAAGCATCGCGTGTCGCGCATAACAGAAGATTCTATATAACATTGTACATTCGAAAATGTTACGCATTTCTACCAAACTACTACCGTGAATTTCTATCTTACCCTCTTACTCTCTCTCTCTCTTTCTTTCTCTCTCTCTCTCTCTCTCTCTTTCTCTCCCATCTCCCATCATCCTTTCTTTCTTTACATTTAACGTTACTCCAGGAGACGAAATTCCTACTGTATTTTCGCGAGAAGTATCCTTTTCTCATCGTCATCCCATTAAAATTCATCTCTATTCATTTGTAATATGTTCTAAGAATTTACCAATTTATTATACTAAATGGATAATATAATATTTATCTGTGTGTGTGTGTGTGTGTGTATGTGTGTGTCTATCTATCTATCTGTCTTCTTTTACAATCTTGACAGGTGAACGATACATGTGTAAATGTTTGCGATAGACTTTAGTATGATCTCTTGAAAACGATAAATCGTTGAGATTAGGCGGAGAATTGTCGCTTCATGATTTCTTCTCTTTCATTCTTTCTTTCAATCCTTTTTTCTTGAACGAAAAGAAATTCATTGCGCAATTAATTCGAAATATCCCTCGGAAAAGCGACGAGGCATGCTTCTCAATTCGTCCATTCTACCAAATAAGCTTTCTCTGTCTCTCTTTCTCTATTTCTCTCTTTTTATCTCTCTATATCTCTCTTTCCTACTCAACACGATATCCTCTGCCATGTATTCTATCCACGAAGCGGTATCATCCTCGGCACAACAACGGACTCTCTATCAGTTTCTTAACATGGTCACTGTATTTACCTAGGATGAAATCCCAATTCGTTTTATCTCTTGATACGAGGAGTACGTTATATTTATAAAATAATAGTAATAATAATAATAATAATAATAATAATAATAATAATAATAATAATATATTAATAATAATAATAATAATAATAATGATAAAGATAGATATAAAAATACTATTATCGTAATGTAACATAATAATACGTGATATTAATAATAATAATAATAATAATAATAATAATAATAATAATAATAATAATAATAATAATAATAATAATAATAATAATAATAATAATGATAATAATAAGACTAAAAAGCTAATCATTTTAATAATAAAAAACAATAAAGAAAGAAGGAAAGAAATTAAATAGAATGGGAAAATACAATGAGAGATTAAATATTTCAATATCAAGGGAAACAACTTATCGCATTTTTCGTTTTCAATGAAATATAATATAATAAAACGTTTTGCGTTGAAATCTCGTGGATTAATGTCGAAACAAATCTCCCTTTTTTTTTTTATTATTTCGCGCGACAATACGTAGCATAACGCAAGAGGAAACGTTGATGTAATACGATCGTAAATGCCAGAGGAACGTATTCAATGGTTTTCCGAGGGTATTTTCCAAGAGGGGTTGTTGCCGATTTGATGATGCTGGTTGCTAGTGATGGTGGTGGTAGTAATGGTGGTAGTGGTGGTTTCGTATAAGAGTGTTGGCCTCGCGCAGACTCACCTAACGTTACTTTCTAGTATACCTAACTCTCACCTTTCCTAAATCGTTATATATCCTGACGAAATAAGACGAGGCACGCTTTTCGATTCGTCGTGCGTTCGCGCGCGCAAGCGAGAACACCGATTTTCTTCGTGCTCACATCAGCTATATTCCATCCACGAAACGATATCCCTCCCACCCTCCCCCTTTCTCGTTTTACTCTAGTTTCACCAACGTTCCTCCGTATAAAAGTATATATATGTACAAATATATATATATATATTTGTATTTCTAGACGATTCGATCCCTTTCCTCTTCTTTTTCTTCCTCCCTCTCTCCCACATCCCTCACTCCTCAATCCTTAGTCCTCAATCCTTTTCTCCCTCTTTCTTTTCGATCGTACGCCGGTGTTTGCAAAAGGTTTTACGATGTTTGCCGTCCACCGGCCAGAATCTTATTGTTATTTATAACAATACCCGAAGCCTGTCTGCGACGTGCGAAGCTCTAATACGTTCGACTTAATGAAACTCGCCGTTGGATTTTCTAATAGAATTTTTCAGATTGTTTTCTTTGATAGTAATTCTGACATTATATGATCAAGATATTTTTCTTTATTTATTTCTTTATATCTTTTGTTTTAGAATTTTTAATTGTCGAATCAAATCAGGATTAATAGTAACGAATATAGAATATTTACCGTTTGAGTGCTATGGACGTATATATGCGTTTGGTAAAAATTATCAGAGTGGTCTATTGACACATATGCGTGATTGTTAATATTATTGTAAAATAATGTAATGTTTATACTAATTAATTATGTCATATTCACAGAAAGGAAAGCTTTAATTATTAAATATAATTTATTATTAGAATCTAGTTAATAATAAACAATTCCATTTCTACGAAATATTTTAGGTAAAAGTATTCAGCACTCAAAGGGTTAATAGATATATACCTAATATTCTTTGCAAAAAGTTTAATAATAATAACAATAATAATAATAATAAAAATAATAATACTAATAATAAAATACATCAATAGGAAAGATATCTATCTATTCATTCGTCGACCACGACTATCTAGCAAACTACAATCCGGAAAGGAATTCGGAGAAAGTTTTGTCGTGATATCCTCTCTTGGGATTCTCCCATAATTCGCGTTTCGATGCACAATTCAGGAAAGTATTTGGATACCATGCGGAAAGACGGACTACGCCCACCGTTGCTAAGGGCGTCTCTTCTCTCATAATACTATATATATATACATATATATAAAGTTATGAATCGTAGAAAGGGAATACAACGTATTATAAGCCGTAGACTAATAAGTTTACGGACACAACGATTGTCATTGTTTCTATTAGTTTAGAACTTGCTAACGCATTCTACGATAACAAAAGACTTTAATTCAATATTTATATTAGAATATATAATAACCGATCGAGAAACGTTCCCTTTTTTTAGCGTTTTCTATATAATAATATAATATCATCAATTTGATTTGAAAATTTGATTAATGACGTTTATGAGATTTTCCGTTAAGAGAGAAATGCGAAACTTAAATAGTAACGTCAGCAATAGGCCGTTAAAGTTTCCGACCAACAAGGGTAATGAACTATGTTCTCCGTTAATACAACGTAATTTAGATTTATGCGTAGTTACAATAATGTAACTCTGTCTCGCTGACTTTCAATATCTATAGTGTATGTCTATAACTACATATATGTTCTCCCTTTCTCTGTTGCTTTCACGAGTCATCGACGTGGCAACGTCATTTCAGAGAGCTAATACGAATTGCTCAGCGGCCGCGGGTCACTGCAATTTCCGTATTTAACCGAGCCTCGTAATTGTAATACGAACGCGAAATATTTTATCGTTCGATATAACAGGTAGCAAGTTGATATAATAGTCGAGCACGTATCCGGAGGACGATGACACGATGACGATAACGATTCGGTAACCGTTCGTTCATTCGTTCGTTCGCTCATTCATTCTCTTGTATTTTCCAAATGAGATTTATTGAGGTCTTGTTGAGGTCCTTGGCCGAACTGAAATATTCCGAGACTCGTCGAGCTTTGTTCTACGAGGATAATAAACTCTGCCACCCTTATACTACATTACCGGCTTGTTCGACTACACAAAACAGAAGCCAAAGATGAAGTAATAATAGTAGTTGTAATACTAGCTGTTTGGTAGTAGTAGTAGTAGTAATAGTAGCAGTAGTAGTAACTGGAAAGGGAAAATAAGTTTAGGAAAAGGGGAAAAAAGATCGGCGACAAGCTTGAGGCACAGCTGGACGGCAACGTTTTGCGTAGACGTCGGCGTATCATTGAATCCTGAAATATTAAAATGTAGTGACTGGGTGCGTACAATGTTACTCGGGTAGATATCTAGAGGGGTGGAAACGCCGGAAATACAGCAGATATTGAAAATGCCCTTTCCCTCCTTCTTTACAATTCTACCGTATCTTCGAGTAGGGGGAGAATGGGGGAGAGAGAGAGAGAGAGAGAGGAAGGAGGAGGATGGCGACGGAGGTTGAAGAGGGGTTTAGGAGAAGGAGAAAATAACCGAGGTACAGTGAAGCAGAAAAAATTCCAAACTGTACAATATGACAGATATCGCTTCGTCAAAAGGATCCTTCGATATGTGATAGGCTACTACTATGAGTATTCTCATAGATGATTTAAGATTTGTTATAAATGAAAGACATGAAACGTAATTAGAAATGTAATTAAGTATTTTATATTTTAAATATGCCTATGAATTATACTAATCAATTAGATTGAAAATCATACTTTTTTACAAGCCGAACTCGCGTTCTTCTCTTGTTTTTTTTTTTTGTAAAAATTATTTCCAAATGTATAATTTCTTTTTTTTTCCTACTCACATTTACAAGACGCGCTAATTTTTGACTTAATAAATATCTATTGCAATTTTGTTTAAATTGATTTATGATATGTTACGTTTTAAAATCACGCAAATATTGTCAGATCCAATTAATATTATCAGAGTTATGCGATCCCTAAAAGCATGTACGGGTAAAGTACCAAAAAACATTATTTCTAATCAAATGTATTGTACAATATTACAGAACAGAGGTGTTACACAATACTATAATACTTAAAGTGGAATATCAAAGATTAAAAGCATATCCGTTCTACAATTATGATGTTTATCGTGAAATAAGATGAAATGAAAGAAACGTCAATACGAATTCCATTTTTCTTTTCTTTTTAAAATCATCTTTATTTTTTATTACAATTTATTATACAATCAAAGACAAAAGGAAGTAGAAAATAATAATGAATCGTAGGAAAAGAGACAAAGCTCGTTCCGACAGCGAAAATCGTTCTAGGAAGAGAAAAAAAAGTAAAAGAAAAGTAGTACTCTCTCTCTTTCTCTCTCTCTCTCACTATCTCTCCCTCTAGATCGTAAATACGAAAGAACGTTTCCCCACTTAAACTTTTCTTCAACAAGTAGGTGGGTGTGCTTCGGTTGGAGATCGTATATATTATTCCCAGTTACCAGCATTCTCCAGTTTAATTTCCTACGGGGCAAACCTAGTCGAACTTGTAGAATGGTGGTCGTGAAAACGATGACGTGGTAGCCACTCAACAGGCAAAAAGAGTCGCTTACGTTAGCTTTTCAAATTGAGATTCGTCTCTTTTGGATTTTTGCATCTACGTTTCTTACATATACATATATATATATATTTATATATGAACATAGTTCTTGATGCTACTTCTCGTTTCTTGAAAATCCAAGAAAAGGAACATAAGTTGTACTTATTAGAGGGAAAGAGAGAGAGAGAAAAAATTGTCGGATCCAATCAGAGGAAGAGAAGGGCAATTCAGGATAGCCACTGATCCGGATGCATTAAATGCATTGTGCAGTAAACGTTCGTTACCGATGGAATCTACGTGCACGAGAGATAGTCTGTCGAGGGGGTAGAGAATTCGGGGTATGGAGGATGGTAACACGGAGGGGAAGGGGAAAGGGAGTTGGAAGGGGAACGAAAGGTAGAAGAACGGTAGCAGAATCAGCGTGTCTTCTATTTAATTAAATATCTACTTTGTGCCCCTAGTGGATTTCAAACGAAGCTGAAATGTTTTTCGCCCTGCCCCTCCCCACCCCACCCCACCAGCTATCCTCTTTACGTTCTCATTCTCGGCAGTCCGCTTTTTGTGCTTCGGGGCGTCTGCTCCGGACTTCGTGAAAAAGGATATTGCATTCATACATACATACGATGGCTCTCTGGATTCGTTCGCCGCCAAAGGAATCGGTCGGGAACTGAAAGAGACTGGGTGGAAGAAGACGAGCGATGGATACAAAATATAAACGGATCTGTGTATACCTTTCTTTTTCTTTCTCCACATCCCTTTCGCTTCTCGTTTTTTTTTGTTTTTTACTTTTATCTTTTCCCCCACTCCCTTTATTTTATATATATATATATATATATATATATATATATATATATCTTTTTCTCTCTTTTATCCATGTATCTCTCTTTATCTTTTTATTCATCTCGAATACATCACCGCGTCTCTGTTTGTTTTCACGGGAAATCGTCGGTCTCCTAGCGGTTCTCTGGACTACACGGTTATTGGCCCATCGTTTCGAAAATTCGATACGGGAGGCAAATCCACTTTATGTATACGTATATATATATATATATATATATATATATATGTATGAATGAATGTATGTGAAGATTTATATATATGTATATATACATGTATGTTATACACATCGAATGTAAGCTCCGAGGATATATTACTTTTCGGTGCGAAAAATCTGCCGATCGGATCTCTGTCATCAGGTCCCAATCGATTAGAAGACGTTTACTTTAGGTAATCGCCATGACATGATGGACCTATCTTTCTATCTTTATCTACCTATCTAATCTATTTTTCTCTATATATATAAGTGTATGTGTATATAGGTGTACGTGCATATTTGTACATCTCTTTTGCTACGAGTTAGCTTGTCGAAAAACTATTTAAAAAACGCGTGCATTCCAATAAGAGATGCATCCTCTTCTCGTCGATCATTCCTCGACATGGTTCCCGACCTACCCACCGGAATGTTTTCCTCGGGAAATATCCTGTCTCACGAAAATCGACCGTCCGACATGGATTTTTTTAAGGCTTACCACCCCCTCGCCATTCCTCTCATTTTTATCGGAAAATCGATCCTGTATTTTCCCTTGTAAACGTCATGCCAACGAGCTAGACGGCTAGCTGCCTATTACCCATCAATTTTTCTCCTACCGTTAAAGGGATACAAAGGTAGGAAAATAAAGAGAGAGAGAGAGAGAGAGAGAGAAGAAACAAGGGAGAAGAAAAGTATCGATAAAACGAGAGAAGAATGACGTATTTTCTCAAATACGTCAGTTCGATTTGTATTTCCTATCTTAAAGATCGTGAAAAACCAAAATCGAAATTCCTTCCTATAAGTCTAATCTCGAAATCATTACGGAATCACGTTCATCTAACGTCTTGAACAAGGACGAAATTTGGCAAAATAAAAAAGTATAGGATAGTAGTAGCATGGGATACGATCGAAGTGCCGTCAAGGCAACGCATGTAACAGGATTACAGTATCCCGTATGGTATCCATTTGGTACAGTAAAAGCCCTCTTAACGGCTTTTTCAGGCTCGAATATTGGGAAAACGAGTCATTTCCGTCGGTAAATGTCACGAGGGGGAAGTAGATGGGCAGTGCCCACATATTACCTATCAATTTGCCTCTGTCGATACAGAGCTACCGTCAGAGAGAATGAGAGAAAATTAGTAAGAGAGAGAGAGAGAGAGAGAGAGAGAGAGAGAGAGAGAGAGAGAGAGAGTGAGTGAGTGAGAGGATCGGACAGGTACGCAACCTTCACTGAACGAGAAAGAGAGACAGAGTTAGGCGTTCCATCATATTTAACTCAGATAGCCAATCACCCCTGTCACTACGGTGTGATAGATTATTTTAATCAAGTTATTTCGCCTGAAACCCGATCGTTCTCGAAAGAGACGTTCGAGGACTCGTGTACATATACACGTACAAAAATTAAATTAACTTTTACGAAAGGGAGACATAAAGATGAAGAAAAAAGGAACAAAAAAAACAAAAAAAGATGAGTGAGAAAGAGCGAATAAGATACGGTGAAGTGTCTCAAAGGGTCAATCGTGGAAAAAATGAAAAGAAATGAGAAAGATTTTCAAGACCTTTATCGAGACTTCATTCTTTCCTTTCGAAAAATATATCTTCCAATTGATAATAAACGACATGGGGCTTTAGTAGTTTTCCGATAACGTTCAACGTTTCTGGTTATCAATTTACCCCCTTCACGAAGAATTTATCGTCCTAGCTTACTTGCTTCTAGACGAGATTCAAAATTGTCCTTTTTCGATTTTTGTTCTTTACGATCGGTCAAAACAGTGATCCAATTCTTTCTTTTCATACCGTTTGTTTGTACGTTTGATTGTTCGTTTATTTTGAATCTTAATCCTCGTTTTACCGTTCGCAACGTACACCGAAGTTGACTTACCTATCTCGAAAAAAAGCACTTCGAAAAACTTGAAATTTCTCTTGTGTTATTTTAGATAAATATTTTTATCTTTTTCGAAATAATGCTTTTGCATTTAGAAAAATGCACACACAATGCTCGCATTCGGCGTCACGGTTGCTCGATTTAATCCGCTTTTATTTTTATGAATCATTCCATATCTTTATGGACAGTATACTCTGCCTCCGTACAACAACACACGCGAGAAAAACATTAAGTCGGGTGTGAGAATATTTGGTACGTTATTTTTTTTCTTTTTTTTGTTTTCTATATTTTTTCTTTTCGCCAGAAACTCCGTTGGATTCTTTTTTAAAAATCACACGAGAAAAGAGATAAGAGGAAAGAAAAGAACGACTTTATCGCGAAACGTTGGAACGTTTAACAAATTTATTATATACTCACTGAGAAAGAGAGAGAGAGAAAGAGAGGGAGAGGACCAACCCTTCGAGAACAACGATGCATCGCGATAAGTCGATCCCTTCGAGGGAAGAAGGGTATAATATAGGAAGAAGTAGAAGAAGAAGGAACGCAAGGAAGTTTCGGTATTACTTTGCCCCTAGGCTAAAGAAATTATCCCTACTTCCTTGTTCACCCTATTTCGTATGATCACCATATTTCGATGTGACCCTCTTTTTCTCTCCAATTCTCCCTACCTCTCTCTCTCTCTCTCTCTCTCTCTCTCTTTTATTTCACCATAACTACCGAGAAAACGATAATTAATTAATAATTATATCAGTGGCCATTTGTGAAAAAGCTAGTAGATAATATTAGCTAGTAGATAATATTCTCCTCTCACGATAACTCAACCTTTTGACCTAACTCTAATTTCCTCTTATTATACTCGCGGTCGACTAATTTATTTTTAAATCTCCATATTTCTTCTTCATCGACGTCTCCAACGTTTTATAATTTCTTTTTAATTTTTTCTTATTTTCTCTCTCCTTCTCCTCTTCTTCTTTTATGACAACTTTAATTTTCTTATTATACTCACAGTTGGTTATAATTTTTTGTTTCTATCTTGTATTTTTCTTTCATCGATGTTTCCAACATTTTACAGTTCCCCCTCCTTTCCTACCATCTTTTCTCTTTCTGTCTTCTTTCATTCGTTTATCTAAAAACATCGTTCAAGTTGATACAATGTTGGAAACGAGTTTAACCTTTTCAACGTTCACCTTTTTCCACCTTTTCGCATTCGTATTCTCGAGTACCTTGTCTTCTTCCTTCCTTCCTTCCTTTCTTCGTCACTTCTGTTAATCGCGAAATGTTTTAAGAAAAGAATAACTCGTCGCGCGATAACTTTGCTTTCCGACTTGACTCCAATTTCCCGTAATTACGTCGCGGGCACCTTGAATCTCTCTCTCTCACACACTCTCTTACGTTTCTTCTTAGCTCAGTCCAACAACCCTCTTCCTCCTTTTCTTTCTACCCGGAGCACTTTAATAGTCTAACTCTCCCTAAGCCGAATAGTTTAGTTCTTGAATACCTTAGTTTCAAAGTGAATTCGGTAAATTTACTCGGTCCTCTGTGCATCGAGCTGAATGTAGCTTCCGTGTCAAAGGTCTCCTCTCTTTATCTCTCTTTCTCTCTTTATCTCCTCATCTCTTCTCACGTCTCATATCGATTGCTCTCTCGAACTTCTCTTCTTCCTTTTTCCTTACTCTCCCCATTCACTTTCTCTTCTTCTATCTCTCTGTGTGTCCGTTGTGAATTAATTTATCGTTACCACTTATATATCCGGTGAAAATCTAACGTTTCTCAATCGTAAAGTCGAACTAGGATATTCTTGTCTCTTTCTATATATATATATATATTTGTAGAAATAGGAAGAGCACGGTGTCGAACACTAGCTAGATACCTTTGTATCGCGAAGGAAACTTTCAGTTTGAATTTCTCTGTCTTTGTCTTTCTCTTTCTCTCTCACTCTCTCTTTCTCTTTCTCTCTCACTCTCTCTTTCTCTTTCTCTTTCTCTTTGTCTTTGTCTACTTGCTTGGCACAGAAGATTTCGAAATACTCTATCTTGTTCAATGTAAAATGTTACCAGCAAACGATGCTTCTTACTCGACACAAGAGATTTCAAAACGCTCGATTTTGTTCAATGTAAAATGTTACCGAGCAAACGATGCTTAATCGCGACGTCTTTTCCTTGTAATCTTCCCATCTGACGCTGGGATGTAGCAATGAGGAGAAAGAGAAAAAATAAAGATTGAAAAAAGTAAAAAAAAAAAAAAAAGAAATTACAGATGGAGAAAGGGAGAAAAAAAGAGAAAGAGAGAAAGAGTTGAATGGCAAGTTGAATGGTCGAAGAAACAAGCCAAAATTCAGTGTACCTTTCTTCTTGATAATCCAATCTTTCTTCCTCTATCTCTATCTATCTATCTAACTTCTTGTTCTCTTTTTCTTTCTCTCTTTCTTACTTTCTTTAAAGAAGATTCTCCATTTTTGCAAGCACGTTTATACCAGGCTAGCTCAGCATACCGACTATTCTACGCGCCAAATGGCGAGCTTTCTGGCGAGAGCATTCGGAATGTTCATGGAATCTCGGATTTCTGGTAGAGAAAGATAGAGAAATGTATATATATAGAGAGAGTAGGGAAATGGTAAAGATCAGGAGGGAATGGTGGTAAAGTTGAAGGTAAGAGAGAGAGAATGGAGAAACATTTTCCATGCTTGCACAACACGCAACGAAAAGGAAGATGATAGAACGAATGTTAACAGACAAGTACAGCCAGAGGCACCTTTACCGTTTACCAAACGCATACTGATTGTTTAAATGTAAACGAACGCCTTTACCATTGAATTTTATCGAAAAGGAGGAGGAAGACTGTGGTGGGTAGCTTTACGATATCGCTTTTAAGAAATTTCCCTAGCTCCTTCCATACGAAAATGTCTTCTGGTCTAACATAACGGTTGAATTTCATGACAGCTTGATATTCCACCGATTGTTATACAAATTCCAGGAGAGAATACGAATTTCTACCGTTTCCTCGGACTTACCGAGCGAATAGAAGCTTAGTTCGATGTTTGACATTTAGAAAATACCTACAGCGATTTCCTGAATATCTCGTTTGCGGTCTCTCTTTTGTTTTCCATCGACCTATGAGTAAATTCACTAACAAGAAATAGATACAACGTTGTATATAGATCCAAATAATTACAATATATACCTTATAATTACTTCACTACTAACGTTGAGAAACTTCGAAAAAATCTTTTAGTTTTAAATAATGATAAAAATCACATACACGAAACACGTTACCCATTTTTATTTGGTCGATAAAACGTAACAGAGCTAGCTAGAAAATATCCAAAAAAAGAAAGCATATAGAATTCGTGAATAAGAAATTCTAAGTTTCTTCGACTTGATCTCGGTATAGGATCGATCGTGGTTGTACTCGGTGGTGGCCAGGTCGTAACATTAAAATTTAAAATTCTCGACGGACGAACGAACCCTCCAAGCGAAGCGGCAAGGTGCGGTGCGGTACGGTACGGTACGGTACGATACGGTGCAGTGCGGTGCAGAACCGGTAACAGCAATGATGATGCTAGTGGCGTCTACTGTTCCCCGTCAGAAACAGAAACTCGATCCTTCCCGCGAGCTACTACTCTTAACAACAACCCTCATCTTCTTCGTCGTCGTCGAACCTACGAGCCTACTTTTCACCCTTGCCATTTTATCTTTTTCTTTTATTTTTCAGGCTGTAAATTTCCAGAGGAGTGGAACGGACGGTGGTTTCAATCGGGCGATCCGAATCTCGTAACCGTCAACGGATCTATCATATCCAGCAAAGGTTATTGCACTGATGTCAAGGACGACGACAAGTTCCTCTTATACGACACGTGAGTCTTTTTCCCCGTTTATTCATATTACAAGTAGTCAATGTATCAATACGGAAGTGTGTGTGGGTGTGTGTGTTGTGGGTACGTTTTTGGTTTGTTTGTATAAATAATACGTGTACATTTTTGTACGCGTCGAATATACCGCTCTTTACCTTTTATCCTTCTTCAATTCAACGTCCATATTGGTTTCTCTTCTTTCTCTTTCTTTCTGTCTGTCTGTCTGTCTATCCGTCTGTCTATCTTTCTGTCTCTCTTCATACCGTCTCTTTTTTTCTTCCCTCGTATCTCCCCCCTTTCAAGCCTCACGGCCAAAACTCCCGTTCCTTCAAGCTTTTATTAATTAACTGCCTTCCGACAAAGCGCTTGAGGCGACGTGCTAACGAGAGAGAAAGAGAGAGAACGAGAGAAAAAGTGGGGGGCGGGGTGGGAGCCAGGAATAAAACGTTTCTCGTGAAATTCCACTCGTCCGAGCCAAATAGAAAGGGAAGATGAGGAAGGGTGAAAGAGAGAGAGAAAGAGAGAGAGAACGAAAGGATTGGAGCCGTGACGCTTTGAGATCCAAGGACGAAAGAGTTCTCTTTGTTTTCTAATACGTCAGTCTTTTCTCTCTCTTTCTTTCTTTCTTTCTCTCTCTCTCTCTCTCTCTCTCCCTCTCTCTCTCTTTCTTGATAAAACGAGTTCACGTTTATGGATTATATTTAAGTATTTTTCTAGATTTTTCAGAGATACGTTAATTTCTCATAATTCTTTGTTGATATACTTTCTCATCAAGTATGAAAAACGCAAACATTCATTTTTCCATTTTTTTCTATTTGATATTGTTGAAAGTACTAGTTATATGGTTCGACGTATAACTAACTTACTTCGACGAAAAATTAAAAAAAATAAAAAAGGAAAAGAAAGAAATGAAAGAATGAAAAAAGAAAATGACGTAGAATAATTTCGTTGAGTGTATAAGCAAATTGAAAAAAGATTTTTAAAAATTGTGTAAATCGCGACGACGAATGTCGGGAAAGGTTAATAGCGGGCAAACCGTTTGAATTTGATCGAGTTGGAAACGGCGACGAAAATAAAGAGAGGACAAGGTGAGAGATTCAACGAGTAAACGAAGAGAAAGAGAAGAGAGAACAGGAAAGCTTATTCATCGACTCGTGACGAATGCATGTACGTATACATGTACCAGATACGACTCAGTTTTTATTGAAGGAGTGAATGAAAAAAACCATTGCATGTTTTTCTACCTGCGCAAATTTGTTTGTCAATTGGGATGCCTTTTTTTCTGCACAACGATCGTTGATAAACTACGTATGCATATATATATGTGTACGCGTAACCCGGGGTATGAACACACACTTGCAATTCTTCGAGTGTGTTATTTTCTTTTGTCCCCAACTCTCATCTTTTGTTCATTTACGCGTGATCTTTTTTTTCCCCCTTATGTTTTATAATCGATCATCCCTTACGGATCCTGTTATATATCACGTATTTTATTACTTTCTTTTTTTAATTTTTCGTTTCCACGGCTATACAAAAAAAAGTAGAAATCAAATAACAAAAAGAAAATAAAATAAAATAAAAAACTTTCGATCGAACGATACACTCTCGTTTCGTTGCTTTTTCTTTTCCTCTTTATTTTTCTTTTTTTCTTTTATTTTTTTCTTTTTTTAGATCGCAAAAATGATAAAAAAATATATGAAAGATAAAATCATTTCTGTCTAACACTTTTCCAAGTCTCCCTCACCCCTTCCCTCCACCTTCGTCTCTAGAACGAAATTATTCGCTACGAGAAAGTATTACAAATCGGATTTTACGCAGCAGCTTTGTGTTTTGCGCGGCACATGGCACATAGTACAAAAACCAATTAATTTTGTTTGATCGGAGCTCTTCCAATTTTATCGCGCACTTTTCTCTACATCGTTCTTTCAACTCCATCATCGGCCTCACGTTCATCCTCGATTTCTAACGAAAGTAAAATGAACGTTCTTCCGTTCGTTTATTTTTCTCTTACTCATTCTATCTCTCTCTCTCTTTTTTTCCCTCTTCATTTTTTTACGTTCCCATCCAAAATCACGGGACACATTTTTGTCGTATCACCCAACGAGTAGTTATCGCTTCGCACGAAATCGATTAACTTCCCGCACGAAAATTCTCTCGTTGAATTTCTTTTGCAAACATACGTTGAAAGAGAGGGGGAAGAGCGAGAGAGTATGTGAAAAGATGCAGATAAATGTAACCACCGAGTTTACTTAAATTCGTACAGAATCGTTGAAATTGGAAAAGAAATTTTCTAATCAAATCTATCACGTCTTCGCAGGAATCATCGTACAATCTATCTCGAGTTTTGCACCATACGCTTGCTTCCTTTCATCGTGTAGAAAAAAAAAAAAGATTTGAAACGAAAATACAACGAAAATGTAAATAATTACAGTAGATCGATTTATTTGTAAATTCACAAACATAACTTTCAATAAAATTTCTTTACTAGGAGTTATATAAAAAGATCATCGCGTTTTTTAACATAATTTTTATATTATGATTGATTACTCATTATTCATCAATTAAATTTTATAATTATCAAAAACTAATTGTAAGGGAAAGAAAAAAGAATTTGAAAATTATTTTATTAATTCTTCCTAAAAAAAAAGCAAATAGATCGTGTTACATATTTTCTCTTAAACGAGAAATATTAAAATATTAAAATTAAAAGTAAATGATAGGGGAAACGTTATTTAAATTCGTTGAAGCAACAAGCAGTCACTGCAATTATCGTTCGCCATTATCGAATATTTCTCCGTATAACTCTCCAAACTCTAGATACCATTAGAGTGAATTTTCATATTTTACAGTTAAAGCATCGATCCGAATAATATCAGAGATTGCCACGAAATTAAAATCATAAGTACGATTAATTTGTCATTCGTGATTGTGATTAGTAGGATATCCCTTATATTCGTCTTTTCTAATATTTTTCTTTTATTATTATTTTGTTGTTATACATATTTATTCTTCTTTTTGTTCTTTTTTGTTTTCCATTTGTTCTAGTCGGTTTTATTATTTTTTTTTGTTTTTCTTTTTTTTTATTAAAGTAAAATCACGTTCAATCGAATCACTCGACAGCGAAATTAACGAATCGCACGAGCTCTCTCTCGGGCCTTCGTTATCTTCAAGAGCTCGACAGCACAATGGAATTTGCTCGTAACTGCTTCCCAGTAATTAGACCGCGCTAACTTTTCATTAGATAAATATGCGCTCTGCGAACGAACGTTCAGAGAGATTGAGAGGAGCCGGTAACGAGTCTGCGCTATATTCATTTTATATTCGTGCACTGTTTCTCTCTTTCTCTCTTTTGCCCTTCCGTGGAACACGATAACATAAAGTTAGAATCACGCAAACAGATTATTCGCGAATTTCGTTAAACGCTAATACTAAATTTTTATTGATCATTTATATATATACATATATGTGTGTGTGTGTTAACGTTCCTTCGTGAAATTCATATATTCGTTAAATGATTATCTAAACGTTGAAATAACTCTAATTTCTTGCTTGAAATATGAAAGATGGCAGAATAACATACCATAACTAGATAATATATTAATTTATAATAGTCGAATAATTAAGGTATATGAATATTAAAATTTAACTAGCAGGATTAACAGTGTATTATAGTTTTTAAAGTAAAAGGAAGATATAAGAATAAATTATTGAGAGCATTGGCTATAACAAGAAAAGCAGCAGACTTTAAAGACGGATCAAATTTCAATCTCATATTTTAATAATTACGCGTTTCTTGTTAATTCAAATATCATCTTGTTATCTTTTTTAAACTATTAAAATACTTTTTTTATATGTTTTACCTAAAAAATCTTGCCTTAGTTATTTCCGGGAAAAATGTATATGATTATTTTCACGATTTAAACCGTAATTTTACAATTTTAATACTGACAAATTCTAGAAAAATTTAATTCTACTAGAAATATATCATCTGTTTCTAACACACGCACGATGATAAATGAAAGAAATAACATCTACAAGGTGATTCACTAGCTCTTGCTACCTAAACAGCTCTGAAAGTATGACAGTAGCAAAAAAGTGAATAAAGAAAAAGTTGCAAGAAAAATTCAGGACTACAATATGACATTAGTGTTTTTTTACTAGGTTGAGTCATTTTTGAGATTTATTGGTCAATTTTGTTTTTTTAGATACAATTCTATATTTTAAAATTATTTTCGGATAGCAGCTAACAAGACGAATCTAATGATTTGCAACATTAAATACAAAACCTAACAATGACCAATAAAAACTATTTGGAAAATTTCTGTTCAGTCCGTTTTCGGAACAACTAAAGGATGACGCAATCCAGACGCAATCCTGATTCGACCACGACGCGACCATGACGCGGAAGAGCTGTATTGTGGCTGACTTGTTCGCCAGTTTTGACCTTCGTTAACCTTCAGAAACATTATTGTCGCACATTATTGGATTTTTCTTGACAGTCACTATCAGAAAATAAATATTAAAATATAACATTGCATTTAGAAAAACAAAGTTGACCAATAAATCTCAAGAATGACTCAACCTAGCAAAAAATTACTAATGTCATATTATAGTCCTGATTTTTTCATGCAACTGTTTCCTTATCCAATTTTCTGCTACTATCGTACTTTCGGAGGTATTTAAGTGGCAAGAGCTGGTGAATTACTCTGTATATACGATTAATCGTAGTTAACTTATAAAATTTGCCATTTGCTATTTACTTTTTATAAGTAGATTAACCAAAATATGTTTTCCCCCTTCATTTTCAAGCTACTTATTCCACATTTCTCGTAATTACAGTTCTTCTAGCCACTCTTACTTGTTCGATCGTAACATTTCTCGGTACTTTTACAAGTAGGTAGGTAGGTAGGTAGGTACGTACGATTTAACGTTCGCTTGGGTAACGAGATGAGAGATGAAAATATTTAACTATCGTGAAAGAAACTTTTACTGGAAAGTATAGAAAAAAAGAGAGAGAAAATAAAAAATAAAAATAAAAAATAAAGAAAGAAAGAGAAAAGAAAGAAATAAACATTAGGTAACACAAGATAATATAGTGATTCATAAATCTAAAGTGAAAGGAATAGTGTAATGGGGATGAAAGAGAGTAAGTAGTCAAAGTAGTGGAAGAAATATAAGCTAAAAGAAGGAGATGTTAGAAACTGCGGTGGATGACGCCGAGCCGAGTAGAGAGTCGAGAGTTAAGTTTTAATTAATGTAATGGAGAGTAGAGCGTGATTAGCTTGCCAATCAGTGGCATGGTGCTCCTTTCTAAGAAGTCGTTGGAGTTGAGGTCGAGAGGGATGATGTCCTTTCGTTCAAAAGAAGAAGAAGAAGAACAAGAAGAACAAGAAGTAGAACAAGAATAAAACGACGAAAAAGATAGAGAAAGAGAGAAAAAAAAGAAAAAGGAGGAAAGGTAAAAGAGGAAGGAGAAATTGACGATGTCGAATCTGTTAAATAGTACGATTGAGGAGTGAGAGTACCAGCTGCCATTAAAATTCGTTCATTCGAATTCGAGAGACCAAGAAAATGCTCCAAGGAATAATTAAAAATCGTTCGTCTGTTATTTCTACTTTTATATAATATTTTTCTTTTTTTATTCAATAACCGGTGCCAAAGAAGAGAATCTAATTATTATTATTATTATTGTTATTATTATGATTTATTTATTTATTTACGGGAATATATCCAGTATTGCATTGGTTGAAAGAGAATAAGAGAAAAGGGAAGTTTCGTTTATTATTTATGTATAATTCCTTCTATTCCCGATAGAATTTATTTGTTAAAACGGCCTGCATCCGGTTCCCAATCGTAAATACGTGCACTCTCTCGTATATATATATATATTCTGAAAAGATCATAAAGATACGATAGATCTGCTGAACGAACGATATTCATTGTTAAAATCAATGAAATATAAGCTTCGCCGCGGTGCGTCCTGTCGTTATTAAATTCCGAACAAACTACGGGCACCGCTTTAATTACGGCGTTTATCGTGGAATCGATATATAATATAAAAGTATTCATTTGTATACAGATATATATCCTTGCAAAGATATTTGTGCGAGTGTTTGCAAGTTTGTTTGTAGGTATATGTAAATATACATTTATATATATTTAATATGCGATTTGATTCATTTCTACACGTAGGTATATTACGTACGATCGTATATATATATATATATTTTACATATATGTGACCAAAATTCCCACGACGACTTTCGAATTTTCTAATTATGAGAATAGAGAATCGTTCGTACTTTTAACGATTCTATTAGGTTACTTGCTGTTACATCTCTATATAAAATCAAATGACGAATATTCCAATCGAAAGATAATAATACTCGTTATCGTACGTTATAATAATAATAATAATATTATTATTACAATTTGGATATTCCACTTATCATTCAATTACCTCCAATCGATAACTTCCATAGTAATACCTTTTTAAACTCGTTCGATAAAGATTTCTTTCGATTCTTTTTTGTTTCTTTTACACCCCCTTTTTCCACTTTTTGTTTTCTTTTCACCTTCTCTACGTTCTTTTTTTTATAGACTGTGATCGAGAGAAGATACGGAAAAAAAAAGAACGAAAAAAAAGACAAGGCAGAAGAGATATGGGCAGAGAGAGAGATAGAGAGAGAGAGAGATAGAGAGAGAGAGAGAGAGAGAGAGAGAGAGAGAGAAAGAGAGATGGAAGAGGGAACAGGAAAAGGGGGGAGGGGGAGGGAATGTAGGGAGGAGATGGGAGGTAGATCGAGATAGAAATGGGAAAGAGAGAGAGAGAGTGCAAGCCGTAAGAGGAAAAAAGTTATATTGCCTTTACGTCCGGAGTGATGAGCCCATGCGTCGCCGGAATATGAATAATATCCGACCGACGGAAAGTAGGATTTCTGTTACACGTGTGCAGAAAGACAAAAAAAAATGAACAAGAGAAAGTAAGAGAGACATAAAGAGTGAGAGAGAGAAGAAGGAAAAAATAAAAAGACTCAGAAGAAAAATAAAAAAAATATAAAAGAGAAAAATCAAAAGAGTGAAATAGAAGTGTAGATATCCGAACAAATAGGTATCTCTCTCTCTCTCTCTCTCTCTCTCTCTCTCTCTCTCTCGTAGATTTCTCTCAGAGACACAGAGAGTATTCTCTGATTGGATTCGAATTGGTGGAGAAGTTTATTCCACGGTATGCATAACTCGTTGGAAATAATTTTGCAGGTTGAAGAATAACGCCGGAGGATTAGGATAAGGGGAGAAGGATATAGAAAAGAGATACAAAGATGAGAAATAGAGAGAGAGAGAGAGAGAGAGAGAGAGAGAATAGAAAAGTTACTTATCCTCTTTTCTCTTACTCTCTCACTCTCTCTATCTCTTTCTTTTCCTTTTTATCTCTCACTTAGACGATGTCTTCACTATTACTCTATCCTTTCACGCAGTAAGTCTCGTTCTGTCGCGGTTCTCGATTGTCTATAACTTCATAGTTTCTTGCGAGAACGAGGACTTCCACGAGACGCCCGCAATAAATAGCTTTCCGTCTGTTCTTCCATTTCCTTCAACCACCCCCCCCCCCTACCAGCCACCCACCCCACCCCTTTTGTCTCTCCGCGTGAGCGCGTATAATTCGTCGAGTGGTGGAAGGAGTCCCCGTTGAAACCTACAGCTATCCGTACACGTCGTAGATCTCCTATCCACTTTCATCCAAACGGTGGTGTCCTATTTCGCTCTCTTTCTCATTCCTACTGTTCAACCTCTCTCTCTCTCTCTCACTCACTCACTCTCTCTCGTTGTTCTCTCTTGTTGTCTTCCACGTCATTGTTCCATTGTGTGTAATTGCATTCAGGACGCGCATTTTGCAGTTTCGATTTGGCGTGCTCCGTTCTATATACAAAAGAAAGAGTAAGAGAAAGAGAGAGAGGGAGAGAGATTTTGTGCCGGGGATAAACTTCGTAATTATCAGAATAGAGCATTTGAAAACGAAGAAAAGAAAAATTCTCTCATTCTCTTATTTTTCGTTTTCTTTCTTTCTCTCTCTCTCTCTCTCTCATTTCTATTTTTTTTTAAGAAAGAAAAATATATTTATATGTAACTTTCTTGCAAGAGTAATTACTATCGTTTGGGGTTTACTTAATCATTCTATAAATTCACTTTTATTATTCGAACATTAATTTATTTTCTTTTGAAATAGAATCATATGTTTTTCTCCTACTTTCTTTCTTTCTTTCTTTATTTTTTTTTGTCTTCCTTCTTTCTATTTGAACTTAACATAGATCGAAGATAAACGAGAGAATTTTCGTTCTCATGGGTAAAAAAGAAAAACTTTAAACGGTTAACTCTTCTTTAAAATGTAGGCTATACTATGTCGAGAGAAAAGAAAAGGGTGATGTTGAAACAAGCGAAAGTAACCAAAGACGAGGAAATAATGGTACTTGGATGGACGAGGGTTAGTTCGAAGAGTAAAGGAAAAGAGGGTGAAAAGGATCTTCTGGACCGAAAGGAAAGAACTAATACTTTCTTTCTTTTTCTTTCTATTTAGGTACCTATCTTCTATCCATCTATCTAACTATCTCTTTCTCTCTCATACTTAACCGTTCCGCAGAAACTTATCTAATCAATCAGCCAGCTGATCAACCTTTCATTGATCGCTGTAATCCATCAAGATATAAAACCGATACAACTATCGCTTGACTAACCCAAGAAGCTTATTCCATCGCAATCCTTTTGAGTTATAACGTTAATTATTTTTCTTTGAGGATAGGAAACTCGATCCTCGTAGAAAAGTCTTCCTTTTGATTGGTAAAACTTAACACTTTCTCTCTTTCTTACACACACACACACATACACAACATGTGCTGACGCACATATTCTTTTTCTTTTATATTTTTTTTTCTTCCCTTTCTCTCAGATAAAATTTCAGGCAAACCTGACATGAATTTTTCCGTTCTACCAGGATTGTTAGACCCTTAAAAAATTATTTTTCTTTCTCTACCGTATGCTAGGAATTATTTGATTAATATATTATCTCGAAGAAATTACAAGCTGAGAACAAAGTCTTTCTCCTCGTTCCACGTACTCTCTCTCTCTCTCTCTCTCTCTCTATATATATATATATATATATATATATATATATATATATATATATATATATTTTTCGATGAAGATCGTTGCGTGGAAGTTGAATTTACGCCAGAGGTAAAAATTCTTTAAATTCCGCGAACGTTTAACGTACTTAACGCACGAAGTAGTAAGAGTTTATAGTCGCTTCGTTTGATTCGAAGAGATCGACGTGCGAGCGAGCGAGCGAGAAAGAAAATTAGTCGAAAAATTTAGGCCAATCGTGTAGTCGATAGATAATTCTCGACTCTCTTGATATAGGTGAGGTATTCGAAGGTTGTCTTTCATCAGAATATTTTTTTTTTTTTTTTTTGATTCCTTTTATCATGTTGCAGCTAATGAAAATTTTTCTCCCAAGAAATATCTATACCACCTCGAATACCGATACAACGAGTTTGCTAGTAACTAGAATATATATACATATGTATATACGATGATAACAATGACGATAATAATAACAATAAAAAAATGTTAGCTATGGCTTCTTTTTTTTACTGATATGACGTACTAATTTTTTTTCCTTTATTTTTTTTACTTAAACAAAATGAGACCTAATTTTTCTAATAAATTCAAACAACGAAACGTCGTGTAATAAATAAAAATTATACATTTTTTTTAATGACATAGAAAAATTCTCCCATACAAAAGATAAAAAAACATATCGAATTATTTCATTTATCGTCGAATAGGAAAAACATTTCTTAACGAGAATTGAGACTGTTCGATTATAATTTGACACGAAGTTATTTCAAATATGATACACATACTTATTATCGTTTAACGTGCTAAGGAGGTGAACGCTATATTAATAGCTGTGTACTTACACGTGTAAGCGAATTTATGCGGCACGGTTACGCGGAATTTAGCATATCAATGGATATACCAGGGTAATACCTGTTAAACATCAACACAGCTGACGCTGAAGCACTTGGTTTACGTCTGACATTGACAGATGTTACGTGTCAGTCTTACGTAGTCCGCGAGAACATCGTCTTTTGTAGAACATTAGCTCATTCTCTTCGTCTTCCCAATCGTCTATCTCAAGTATCAAGGATAAGGTCAAGGCTAACTCCTATTAGATTGTCCCTAGATACAATCATAAAACGTTTATAAGATTGAACGTTTGTTTTATATCTAATATTTCATTTAATTAAAAGATTTTATTTTATTTTATCAAGAAGAATTTTATATAAAGTAATTTTGGTAACTGAGACAGGTTACTGCTCTTCTCTGTTTTTTTGTTTTTGTTTTTTTAATAAAAATAGTAAAAGAAAAAAAAAAAGGTTAGAGAAAAAACCATATGGCATAGTACGTCCTAACCTTCTACGATCTTATTTCTTGTATGAATGCACCGATGCATCCGACAGGTGCAATTACACTTTATTTTCTAAGGCAACCCAATTTTGTTTTCTAACTTATCGATTCTTTTTTATTATTCTACGTATAAAAGTACTAATCCAAGGTCATTGAGTGCAACTGCACTGAGAGTGTGAGTTACCGGTACATCCACATATAAAATAACAAAATAGGAAATTAAAATTTATTATGCCAGATGATTTTTTTCTCTATCCTTTATTTTTAATTTTTTTTTTAAAGAGTAAGTAATCTGTATGTGTCCTAGTTTCAAGTATCACTCTGTACAGATTGAAAAGTGTTATTTTATTTTTCATCTAAATCTTGTACAAATGTCAAGAATAAGCCCTAAAACAGGTATAAGTATATATAGATATACATATCATCTTTTAAAATAAATCATTTCATTCGGCTAATAGAATTATTGATTGATGTATTATTTTATTTTATTTTATTTTAATCAGCCTTTTTTAAAACTAATTGATTAATTTTATGATACATAATATATGATATAGGAACAAATATTTTTTTTCAAAAAGCGCGTACGTTGGATTATTTATTCAATTATTTATGAATTATAAACTTTTATTTTCGTTTACGCTTCGTATTTATTGCTTTCTCTAATGTTTACATTTTGTCTTCGGCAATACGATTTATTTTTCCTTCGGTCTACTTTTATCAGTCGAACTGTGAACAAGAATGCAACAGCTGTAGCTTATTGTGAGTATTATAAATAAGAATTTTATAGAAATGTAATATGGACCTTTTATTTATTGCTATACATTTAAACTCGTTGGTGGTTTAGTGCACGCGTACTACACAGAATTTTCAAGAAATTTTATAGGTCAGTAAGTAAGCTTATTTTACCGGGGATGGTCAACATGTAGGTCAGCAGGATTACCTTAACTCGAAAAAAAATATTATTGCTATCTTACGACGATGATCAATTTTATTTACGAATTTATATAGGTCAATAGGTGTGTCAATATATTCTAATAAAAAACGGCCAATCCACTCGAAGACGATTGAAATTAATTATTGACAATTTGACATGCAATTTTATTTTATTTTTTTTTTTTTTTTCTTTATCGCGTATAATCATATTATTTTGTTAGAAGAAAGGGCAGAGCTGGGATGAGAAGTGGGACAGAAAAAAAAGTAATATACAACAATACATGAATACGATCATTTCAAATTGAAATTGAATTTAAGCGTATGAATGTTACAATAACATAAACAAGTACATATGTACGAATGATACGATGAAACAATTGCGTGGGAAAGTGCAGATACGTTCGAATACTAAAAGCAAAATTTACACAGACAACGTTTAATGTATAAACATAAAAATATTATATATTACACTATATATTAATATATAAATATAAAATATATATATGTATATATTGCATACAAATATATAATATTTATTATGTATATAGACATAGAAATAGGGATCGATGATAGCAATTAATTTTCTATCTAACGATATAATTAATGTTCGCAATTTAAACGGTAGTTCTGTCATGTTGGGCAAATGCTTTCGACACGCCAGACAGTGATCATAACTATGAAAACAAAGACTCACGTTATGTAATTACATGTTAACCAACTCGCTTTAACATAGTACTTCATTATTATACGTGTACTTCTCTTGGCGACGAATCGAAAGTAGCCAGACACGTAGTTGTTTTACGTATGCATATACGATGCACATGAAATCTCGTATACGGGAAAGTTGTATTAATTAGCGGAAAGAGATATGTAAGCCACATACACATATACATATGCTTGCATATATATTACATGTATATATATATTACATATATATAGATTATATACACTACAAACATACATTATCTTTCTGTATCTCTTTCTCTTATCCAGCTACATCACTCGAGTTACAATTCGCTCGGATTAATTAACCACAATCCTCCTGGACTCGTGCTTGTTTTGCTAAAACATTAAATAAGGAAAGCGCGCATTTGTTGCCAACAAGGACGAGAAAGAGAAAATATCGAAACCACGAAACGCAGGAGGAAAACGTTGGTAGAATCGTTAAGTTTCTTCTTTCCCTTTTTTTCTGTTTTTTTCATTTTTGTCTTTTTCTTCTGGTTTCCTTTTTTTCTTCTTCTTTTTCTTCTCTTTTGTCGACAACGGTACAAAAATCCTTTCTCGAAATGTGCATTAGTAAAATACGTTTTTATACGGAGGATAAATATAAGTATTATACACATATATAAAATACATATCTGTGTAGATCGTAAAAGGTAAATCGATATTCAGTTCGTATACGAGCGTACGCTTTCGATTAATCGGCAGATTCGGACGTTTGTAATTTAAGTTAACAGCTGTTCCGATAATCCGTAACTTTGCTCTATTTCATAGCCGTTTAACGGCTTATGATCGTTCGGATGTATATTAATTAAATTTAATAAATGCGGCATCACGGAATATCGACGGTAAAACGGAGATGAAGTCGTCACTCTCGTAATATCATTACCAATATTTCTTTTTAACGAGTGCAAATGCAAACACGTCACTACTATATTAAAACTCGTAATACATAAGCATGTATCATCGATATAAGATATTTGAATATCTCGTTTATTCGTAAAGTGCAATTATATTTTTTCTTTTTCTTTTTGTGAAGCATTAAATCTATCAACTTTGTTAAACTAATTTGATATAAGTACGTGTATGTATATATGTACAATTAATCAAAAAAGTATTCGTACAGTTTTCTACTGTTAATTTGAAAAATTTATATTTACTTGTGATGTACAATTATAAAAATTCTTCTACATAGAAAATTATTTTTAGGATTATTTTACTTTTAATTGATATCAATTTTATTGCAAAAGAACTTAAAAACGTACTTTCTTCTTTTTTGTATTTGTTGTTGTTATTGTTGTTGTTGTTGTTGTTGTTGTTGTTGTTGTTGTCTAACCTTGTTCTAATAAGATCAATTTTAAAGAAAATAAGTTTGTTCTAGTAAGAGTCGACTATATCTTTTCTTTTTTTTTGTCGTCTTCGTGTTTCTTTCATGATAACGACACAAACGAGACAATTAAAACGCAAATCCGTTTGCAGCGCCGAAAAGACTTGATCAAAGTGAAAAATCAAAGAAAGACGGAAAAATAGAGAGAAAGAGAGAGAGAGAGAGAGAGAGAGGAAAGAAACTATTGGTATAATTCCCACGATGAAGAACTTAATAGAGAATATACAGTTTTTCGTTAAAACGGATATACAAGTTGTAACGAAGAATAATTCCTCCGTTAGAAATTTAAAGAGAATAGAAGAAAAACGATTTTATGAATTTCATTGTACGAAACGACAACGTCGAAAATTAATTGGATCATTATGGTCCTTTTTGACATCATGCTGGAAGATCAAAGTCGATCGTATCTTTGAGTACATTTAAATCGAAGACTAAAACCAACGTTAAATCAAAAGTTAACACGTTCTTTGTGACAACTCTTTTCTGCTTATCACCAAATTCTTTTTTTTTGTTTTAAGATAAATCGATCAACTTGAAAGATCATCTTTCTCTCTCTCTCTCTCTCTCTCTCTCTCTCTCTTTATCTGTCTCTTTCTATACTTACTTCAGTATTGTTTTTTCCTCGTCATATATTAGATCTCATTCCTTTTTCCATCGGGAACAATTTACTCGCGAATTACAAATTGATCGTAACGAGATTATTCTGGCTCGTTCGCAGACCGTTTCGATTAAGCACTTGCAATAAATAAAGCAATGATTTCATAAAAAAATATTGCGATATTCGGACGGAATTGAGCCAATTAAGCTTCGGAATATAATTGATAAACACAGTTACACAATTTCTCTCTCTCTCTCTTTCTCTTTCTTTTTCTGTGCGAATTATATATATATACATGAAAGGTTTTATATTATTGATAACAGGTAAAAGGCTGAATATTTTTTTCTTCTTTTATCTTCTTCCTTTCTTTTTTTTTAAACATTTTTTTTGTCAATTTCGATTAAAGCCATCGCGTTGGAAAAATATTCTCTTGGTAAAGCACTTTGTCGACCTGCCACACTCCAATAACATTCACGATATTAACTAAAAACGTACGGTGCACTGGAAGAGGTAGAGAAATAGGAAAATATTAAAAAGAGATATCGAGAGGTAAAAAATAATTAAAAATAAAGAAAGTAATAATAATAATTATCTCGATGAAATACTTTATCATATTTTCATGAATTGATTTATCCTTGATGATTACATGTTATTAGAAAGGAAAATAAAAAGAAAAATGAGACGAGATAATTTTGGATATATTTTTACTAACACTATGGTTAATGTGCGAGAATCAATAACTGTTCACTTTTAATCATAGTGATCTTCAATGGCTCATCGTAGTATCGTCATGGTGCATGGTGGTTAGTTGGTGGTGGTTTCGTCGTGGTGTTGTTTGGTCTACGACAAATAGAGACAATTAAGCGGCTAATATGAGATACTCTCGTCGTATGGCTGTCGTCGTGTGTGCATCTCCCACGAGCTCTAGCACAGGGGAATGAAAATAGGTGGAGGGAGGGAGGGGTCGAGTAGATCGGCCGAAGGGTAGATTCATCGCACAACAATGCTATACTATTGCAAACACCAGCGGGAAAACCAACAATGCTCCTGCTCCGTTTCCCTTTAACGCTATACGTGATCCCTAGTATTTCTCTCTCTCTCTCTCTCTCTCTCTCTCTGTCTATTTCTCTCGTACGCTCATTGAATGCGCGTGCGTTTGACAACGCGTGCGCACGTTTTCGGAAGACCGATCAGAATGGACCAGACCGATCGTGACCGCGCATACGCTCCTAAAATCACATTAAAACGGGAGTATAAATGCGAGTTAAATAACTTGACTCTCCTTTTTTCTTTTTTTTTGTCTCTCGTTTTGCGTATTTGTTGCTCTCTTTCTCTCTCTGTTTGTTGCATCGTAGATAGGGATTGCATTAGACAAAAATATTACGTCGAAATATCATAGTAAAAATACCATTAAATATTAAAAGGGTTGAGTGATGAGGAAAGAAATTGTGGAAGACGTCCGATCAAATTCGCCTTATACTACTTACTTGCTGTACGCTTTTTGATATTTACTACTTACTACTTTATAATAATTAATACCGCTCATTTTATTTCGTTGTTCTTATTTTAAAATCATATGATATTTTTTTTTTAATCTTTACTTTTTGTAATAATTTTAACAATTTAGTTCAATCAGAGAGTGCATTTCTAATAATAATAATAATAATAATAATAATATTACAATCATCGATTACGCTTTAATTTACTCCTCTATTTGTTTGTTTTTCTATCTCACTCATCTCTCTCTCTCTCTCTCTCCCTCTCTCTCTCTTTATCTTTCTTTTCCTTTTTTATGCAAGTAACCTTCTTTGATATTGCATAAGCGCGAGGATTGCATAGAAGAGGAAGGAGGGAGGGGGAAATGAACGAAAGCCGCTTGCTCACGAATCACAAAGCGATTTAATACGCGCTGTCGGCCCAAATAAATGTGGTTTCCGCGAATCGCGATGGTACATTCCAAACGTAAAGTTTAGTAACAATGAACAACCAAGCGTGGCAGTGTGTATGTATGCAACAAACCGTTCGACGCTGCGTTACAAAAATAATAATTCTGAATCAAATATTATGTAGAAAGAACGGTACGCGATGACGGTTGTGTCGGTGATTCTACACGCGACATTGTTTCCGGAAAAATAATTCTATTTATTTTACTTTCGATGTACCAATGGTAAAAAAGAAGAAAGAGAAAGAGAGAGAGAGAGAACATATAAAAAAAACCGATAAAAAGTAAATTGAAATTTGTTATTGTATGATCGTTTGATTAATTGTTAATTAGATATTGAAAATCAATATGATAAGTTTGTCTTTTTTCTTTTTTTTTTTTTTCATTCCTTTCATACAAAAATCAGGATACTTCAGAAAGAGATAAACAGCCATGAAAGAAGCAAAACGAAATAAAAAGGGAGAAAGAGCTTGCAACGAGAAAGCAGAAAGTAGCAAATAGCTAAATCAACGGCCTGCGGGTACCCACGAGTTGAACGAGTTCGTGGAAAAAGTGTTGAAAACCTCTTTCCTTTCGACTATACGTACATATATACATACATACATACATACACGACTATGTACACACGTATGCGTGAATTCGCGCGTGCCTTTCGCCTCGTTTCTCAAGCTTACCTTATAATAACACGCATGCAATGTGCGACGTTCGCTGAACATTGAAATTGATGCCTTTGATGTGAACGCTAGGAAAATAATAAGAACTCGGTGCAGCAGGTCTTTTGATCGTCACGAAAAAGATTGGTGATCGTTTTTAAATATGATTAACCTAGCTACACATAAAAATATCTCAACTTTCTCGAGTTTGTTTCAAATTAAAATGGGCATGTGAAAAAAAGAAAATGATAACGATGGTTATTAATAAGGAAAGTGTTACATTATAATGGGGAAAGGGTTTTATGATTTTATAGGAAGATTAGCAGTTTTACAATGACGTATACTTTCATTACAATAATAATAATACTTATTATGATTATAATTTTAGTATTTTTATCATAAATATCAAAAACTTTTTAGTAATACTTTCTATAAAAATAATAAGAATAAAAAAATTCCTAAAAATCATTGGTAAGGCAATTTTCCAACGAATATACTTTAATTACAATAATAATTATTATTATGATTGCAATTTTAGTATTCTTATCCTAAACATCAAAAACTTTTTAGTAATATTCTTTAAACAAAAACAAAAATAAGAATAAAACAATTCGTAAAGATCATTGACAAGGAGATGATGGGGACGTAAAAGTTTCGAATCTTTCTAGCGTAACGAATTTTCTTCTTGGTAGAAAATAAAAGAAAGATTCCGAAGCTAATTTCGAAGTGGTCGATTATCTCGCATCTGCGCCCACGTACCGTGGCGGTTAGTATTGAAAGGTATTTCTTCCCCTTTTTCAACGCTTTTTTTTTCACATCACTCAGCGTCGGTCATTGGCAAAGCTGCTGCTGCATCTTCGTAAGAAAAAGAAGAAGAAGAAGACGCTAGGATAAAGAAGGAAAGATGGAGAATGGTAGAAAAGCAAAAGAAGAAAAAGATGAAGAAGAAGACGAAGAACGTAAAACGTGTGTAGTTCTCTTCTCTTTCTTTCTTTTCCGTTCTCGACATTTCAATGCAAAAGCATCCTGCTGCTGTAAGGATCGACGCTGCTTATTTTCCTAGTTCGAACGTTCTCCATTAGTCTCGAACGTTTCTTCGTTTTCTCCTTTTCTACTATCCTCTCGTTTATGTATTACTCTCTTTCTTTCTTTCTTTCTTATTCTATTTCTTTCTTTTCTTCTATCAAGTCTCATCGTAAGTTTCTCTGTCTTTCTTCTTCCGTAGGAAATAACCCAGGAGCTTCGTTATTTCGTCCGAAAGAAAATACAAGAAGAAAATCCAACATTTGTGTAATACAAGCTAGCTCAACAGTTTCGGAGTGGCTTTTCTTGAAGGTCTAAGATTCCAAATCCACCCCCGTGCTTTCTCTCTCTCTCTCTCTTTTTTTCTTTTTTTTTAATCTGTTTTCTCTTATCTTCCTCTTTTCTATTTATTACTTTATCTTTCTTTTATTTCGACATATTTTAAATGAATAACGCAGGACCAAAGTATACTGTTTATAGCAATAATCGAATTCTTAATTCTTGTCCAATATTCTATAATTGTAGAATAATATGGATGAATTATATTTCATCAAAAAAATCTTGTTTCTTAGTTTTTCTTAAGCTACTTGTAAAGTGTGTGCTCTGTTTTGCTTCATCGAGCATCGTATTAGAACCTATTTGATGTCAGAACTATAGTCGGTGTGTTTTGTTCACGACAAGGACAAAATATCATCTCTCACTTACTTATTCGTAGGATTCGCATTAACAAACATTAGCCGTAGTCCCAAAGCTCAACACTTCGTCGAGTTTCGTCGAGCTTTTGTTCAGTTTTAGTAGATATTAACTGGTCACCGTGTTCGCTTATCATTTCATTATTAACAACGTCTAACTATAAACGTCGTACCATAGTTAATGTCAAAATTTAGATACTTTGTAGTAGTGGGATAGTTAAGGAGTTTATAAAAAGATCAGAATAGGTGTCGCTCGCTTGCCTTGTTTACTACGTACAACTTTCGTTCGAAAAACTCTTTTTCCTTCTCTCTTTCTCATCTTCTTGTACTTCTTCTTCTTCTTCCTTTACCTTATCTCCTCCTTCCTTTTTTTATTTTATTTTCTTCTTTTTTTCTGTTTTTTTTTTTTTTTTTTTTTTTACGGCAATTTCCGCGATGTTACTCCGGAAGTTGTGGTAACGCGGTAGGAGTAAGGACGTAATATAACTCGCGATGAAATTAATCCCCGAAGGGGCAACTTTTTAATTAGTATCCCGTAGAAGGGCCTCCGCTTACCTTAATCGTCGATAAATTTTCTTGCCGGGTGCACTTTCGTTTTCAGAACGTCAAAATAACGTTTATTTCCTTTTTTTATTCTCTCTCTCTCTCTCTCTCTCTCTCTCTCTCTCTCTCCTTCTCTCTTTCTATTAATATTTCTCTTTTGTCCGGATGAAATATATGACGGTATGCGGATTACTTCGATTTTTACCACGCATCTCGTGTGCTTTTGTAACGCGATAGGTTTTTAGCTTTATGCGGATGCCTGCAGCTAAAATATCGCGTTACTAAATTCACCCTTTTCCCGTTATACACCCTCTCTCTCTCTCTCTCTCTCTCTCTCTCTCTTTCTCTTTCTCTTTCTCTTTCTCTTTTTCTCGCTTTCGTTTCATACGCACCGTGTTTTTACTCCCACCTACGACTTTCTCGTTACTCGTCTCTTTCCTGAAATACAATACAAAAATTCGCGATAGGATATGTCTAATTTAATAGCCTATCGAATATTCGCTTCGAGAAAAATCATTTGTTTTTTATACGTCTCGTTTGTCTAATCCAATAATATCTGTCTGAACTAGATTTTTAATTGAATAATTGCCAACGAAAAATTTATCTCGATGATTCTAAAAATGATTTTAACCATCTTTCAATCTTATTTTAAAATCAGTATCCTTATTACTGCTTATTAACGTATCATACACGTAACTAAATTTAAAAACCATTTGGAAGAACGTCTATGCCATTAAAGCTATTACGATTATTCAATTATTATTAAAAATTGATCTTACCTATTTTTTTGTGTGTTTTTTTTTTTTTGGATTACCATAAATAGTAATAATATTATTGACGTGTACGAATGTAAAAATATTACTATGAGATAGACATTCCAATTTCATGCTAATCGTTTATTTTCGTACACTTTATTTATAGCGATGAGTACTTGGTTCAGACATTTATCATAAAACCATTAGAAATGTGTTCAAGATTCTTATCTTTTCTTTCCTTTTTTTGTGAAAGAAAAAGCGTTGATAAATATCGTATACATAAATATATACATATATGTGTACATATTAATACACATATGTATAATTAACGCCTGACGCATGCGTTTATGACGACCTACGTAGGTAGGTAGGTAGGTAGGTAGGTAGGTAGGTAGATATGATTAGATGATAATGCATGGAAATGTCGCTTCTGCTTTGCGGCCAGTGTATGTGTATCTCTCTCTCTTTCTCTCTCTCTCTCTCACACACGCAGATACACTCTCTGTACTCTCTCATACTTGCTCTCTTGCTCTCTCGTACGTCATTAGTGCGGAGCACGGAGTGGCGTGCGTATTTACGCACTAGAGAAATCAATAAACCATGTCCGGGAACGGTTTAGGGAAGCACCTTGTTGGTGGATACCATTCCAGAGGGCGCAGAACGGAGGAAACAAGGATGAGAGAGAGAGAGAGAGTGAGAGAGAGAGAGAATTTTAGGGGGACAGTTGGATCACCTTTACACGCTATCGGGCTATTAGACATTGTAAACAAAATTACTCTCCTCAATCGTTAATTTGGATCGGGTTAACAATCGAACAGAAATCGTGTTACTCGTTACTAATTCTTTACGTTACTATTACTTTTTATTTTTATTTTTATTTTATTTTCTTATCGTTAAAGAATTTCAATCGAAAAAACAGGTCACATGCAATGTTTCAAGCTTTGACGAATTTTTTTTCAATACTTTTATACTACACCTTTTTTTTGCAACTCTCTATCAATCCTTCTTCTCTTTTTCTTTTTTTTTTTTACTGGTTTTTGGTTTGTGGTTTTTATATTCTCTCTATTTTTTTCTTTTCTTTTTTTTGGGGGGTTTTTTCGTTCTTTATTTCTTATCCTTTATTTTATGTATTTAATAGAATTTACTATATATATACAAATTCAGATATAAAGAAAGAAATAGAAAATAATCATATATCTTTTCCCCTTCTTGTTCTCTCTCTTATAAATGGTTTTATTAATCGTCACCCTGAAAACCGATCGAGCGAAGATTATCGAAAAAAACTTTTGGCTCTAACAGGGCATCTCGTTAAAACAGGAATACCTGACTTCACGTAAGTGAGCTTGCTCGATAGTTAAATAAATAAGAACGGATCGAAGAGAATTGTTGACACGTGAATATTATTCAGATGACGATGATGATGATGTCAATGGTTTTCTCGATGTAAAACGCAAATTTCACGAGCAAGATCCTGTTCCTTCGAATTTAAAATCTATTATTTCTCAACCTTCCCCCCCCCTCCAAATAATATATATATATATAGAAACCCAATAGCGAAAATAATATGAGAAAAAAAATGAAAAGAAAAAAAATGCGAAGATAAAAAACAAAATCAACGAAATCATTTGTCCCAATTCCGGACGATTATTTTCTATTTTAATACAAGTGGAAGGTTCTTGTCCTTGTTGGTAGAATAAGGACGACACTCGTTAAAGAGGACAAATTTTTTCGGTTCAATTCTCGGGAACGATAGAACGCCCTCGAGCAATTTTAAACGCATCGTCGGACAACGATTAGCCGTTGCCACGACCATTCAACCCTGACATTCGAAAAGAAATCGATGGAGATCGGTTGTACCTAGATTTCGATGTCGTACCATATCTATTCTATGTACACACACACATATATATGTATATATATATATATATGTTATGTGTGCACATATCCTACCTGGGTGGGAAGATTAACGAGGCTTTGTAGTTATCATCGTTACGTTTTTACCATTCTACTTTTTTCTTTTTTTTTTTTACATGTTCTAATCTCTGAGATCGCGCAAAACTGTCGGTGAAAACGTTTTGATATTTTATAGAAAGAATTTCGGTGGATTACGCGAAACGAGAGAAAGCAAAGTTAAAAAAATTGTTCTCTCATTTTATTAACGTTCTCTTGCCCGCCTATCTGCCTGCCTGTCTGCCTGCCTACCTGTCTTTACTTAAATTCATATTTATTTTCGAATCTCACATCGAGTTTTATTAAAAACGAAATACGTGAAATTATCAAACATTTTGTTTATATCAACATTAGCGATTACTTCGATTGATTCTTTCTCTATTTACCTCAACTGTGTTCGTTAATTAAACTGATTTTTTATGTTTGTTAACTTTTTCTTTTTTTTCCTTTTTAATTCTTGCACATTGATTTAAAACAAATAATATAACTTTCAAAGACTTATCGATTATAATTAATAAACGAGCCATTTACGTAAATATATATATATATATATATATAACATATTTGTAAGAAAAATTCGTTCGCGTAAAATTTATTGAAGTATTTCTGAAAAACCACGTATGTTAAAATATATCGTTGTTTCCTTTTACCCAAATTCTATCTTTTCCCCTACCTTTTGCGACCCCACTTTCCCATATTTTTTGTTTTTATCTTTTAGTATTATTTTTTCATCGTCGTCGAACATATCCTCCCTTCGTCCTTGTTCGACACGAGAGAACGTTATTATCGCGAACATCAATAAAGCACACGGTATCGATGTTACAAAGATCGTGTCGGTAGATAAATGACTACCCGCGCCTCGTCATGATTTATTTACGCGGTCGCGTTGCGACAAAAGCTCATCGACCTGCACGTTCGCCTGCCGTTCGCCTGCCGTTCGTTCATTCGTTCATTCGTTCATTCGTTCATTCGTTCATTCGTTATTGAACTTATAAATCGACGAAACATCGTACTTTTACATTTATTCGTTGACGATCGTGTGTGCCACTCGTCGACGAAATTTCACCTTTTCGTTTTTCCCAACCACGACTTGGGTATCTCGATTATTAGTATAATATTTTTCTACCTATTATCTTCATTCGTATACTATATTACATTTATAAAATTGTACAAGTAAATAATATAAGAAAGATAATCAACTAAAATGAAATGATTTATATATCCTATTTGAAAAATGTTTTTATAATTCTATACGTAATAATCTGTAAGAATGGAATTGTTATACTTTTATTTAATAATTTTTCACCAATGGTTTAAATCATATAAACATTTATAGATAAATATATTTATTATATTAAAACATAGTATAATTATATATACATTATTATTTTAATTAAATTATTTAACTATAATAATATTCATTTAATAATTTATTTAAACTCTATTAGCGATTGAACGTAAGATTATTTAACCCTTTGCACTCCGAATTATATTTTCATTTTCTTCCCCAGCAGTTTTCAATACTTTTGAATGTTTTATTTGTAATTTACTTGAATTAAGAAATATGGTCATTTAAATATGTAAAGAAAGAAAGAAATTTTATTAAATATCTGTTTTATCTAAACTATTATCGTATTTTGTAATTTTCAAAAGTGTATGATATCTTTTAAGATAAAAACAGATATCGAATTACACTCGAAATAGAAGTGAAAACGGTTTTAAAACAATAATTTATGATTAAGTAGTTGTAAGATTCGCTTGAATATAAATTTTTAATAATTATAGATTCGTTTTACGATTAGTTATATATCTCGTTCGACGTTTCACGTCGTAGAATGAAGAAAACAAATTGACGTGAACACAAATGGGACGAGAAAAAGGAAACTATGATTATCTTGACAAATTTCTCTTGTCTTAAGAGTTTCTCTTCTACGATCGATCGATAAAACGAAATCGTTGAGTAACGATAATAAGATGAGATAAGACAACCCATCGAACTTTCTCTCTCTCTTTCCCTCTTTCTATATATATATACTTTTCACTTTTTCTGTAAGTATCTAAAGTGACGTAAATCGATACTTGTTGTTGAACGACCATTGCTTTGATCGATACTTTCTTAGATATCGCATAATGCCGTGGTTCGTTGGATAAATGTTCGATAGGATAAGGGTGATGCGATACTATGATTTTTCATCCTTTTTAGTAATAACGTGATATATCGATTGCTTGATATAAATTGCTCGAAATTTTTCATTACAATTAAGTTGATGATTCAAGAAAATCTTTTTACTTGTAGATTACAATTATTAGGTTTTTGCTTCTTTTTACTACACTTGTCTTTTTACACTAGGTTTGTTACAATTTATTATATTTATGCTGTTAAATTGTCTTATTACTTAGTAACCTCGTTAGAATCTATTTGTTAGATTTTGTTTAACTTCCTAACGTTCGTAACTTGCAGCTAATGATATAGTAAAACCGATGCAACGATAGATTTGCTTGTAACTTATCCCTTGTTGAAACACAGATAAATTTTCAGAAATTGTTTAAACGTGGAAATAAAATAAATTAAAATAAAACTATGTGTCAAGCCCTAGATAAAGGAGAGGGTTCGAGGGCGAGGCTAGCAACCTATACTCGATAAAAAAAAATAATCGCTCCCAGAACTAACAAAATAGCCTCTTTAGGTTATTTAGTTAGGGATAATTGGACAAAATCCTAAGAAAAAGAAAATAAAACTGAAGATTTATTTATGTTTACAATAATTTAAAATATTAATTCGAAAAATAGAATATAAATAAAAGATTGAAGAGAATCCGTTAAATACACATTAAATATATTCTTTTAGAAAAAATCACTCGGTTAGATAACGAGGATCGTAATCGTCCAGCGTGAAAGCCAAAAAGCGTTTCTCTAATTCGTAGAAAAGCCTTTTTGGGAAAGGAACGAATCGATCGGTAAAGAGTTTTGGAACACAGGGGGTTAACGTTGCCCTGAACAGCATTTAACTGTGGTTAAAGCTATTTGCGGCAACGAAATGCAAGACAGAGGTATCTACGAAGTGGTCCACCCTTTCGTGCATTCGTTTTCACGACAGTTTCGTAAACGTGATTGTAGAAACAACGACGATGAGAAGAACAAATCGTCTTCGGGTATGAAGTTGTGTACATGTGTGTGTGTGTGTTGCAACACTCGTGTGTTAGTTACTTGCGTGTTAGTGATGTACTACGATCAGAACACCCAGAAACTTCACGATTCTCTGAATTGCAAATGACGAAGGATCCAAGGATGTTTGCTCGTTTGTTTTATAATCGACAAGAAGGAAGGGAACTTCTATCTCCTTCGTCTTTTCGATCGATAAAACCCATGTTTTTATTCGAACAAATTTTCTCAAATTTTCCTCCCCGTACACCACCACCCTTCCCCTCCCCTGCCTCTTTCACTCCGTCTTCCACAGAATTGTTTCGATGTAATAAATATTCACGTCTTTGTCAAATCGTTTATTTTTGTTCTTTTCTTTTCCTTTTGTTTTTTTATTTTTTTATGAAATTTTTTATCTCTCAAGATTCTCGTCTGGAAACAAAACGAAAAGTTTAACAATTATTCTAACGAGAGAATATATCATACAATAAATAATTTATAGATTTTAAAGCATGGCGTGCGCAAATTGATACGAATAATTAAATAATAACAATTTCGTACCATCAATTATTTATTACTTCCTTCTTATATATTAATAATCTTTACTATAGTTAATCATTATCGAAGAAGATATAACCTGTATAATAAAATCTTATTATCATTACTATTTTATAATGTAATATCTTACATTAAAGTTTTCAAATTAATCAAAATAGTCAAAAGTATATATTATAAAAATTATGAAACGTTTAATTAAAAAAATATATATATATTTTAAAGATCCGATTGGATCGTAATTAATCGATCAAAGACAGTCCACGTTTCTTCGTTGAATCGGCCCAATTGAAGCCGCTTTAAGCAACCTTTTGATTCATCATTGGGCACATTTATATTTCCATTCACGATTTACGTATTTATCGGTATCGTTTTCTCCAGGGAATTGGTCCAATTTATTACGAAACAGTTGTGGTTGGAATATGATGGCAGTGAGTGAAAGAGTACTCCTCATTTCTTTTCTCTCTCTCTTTCTCTTTTTCTTTCTCTTTCTCTCTTTCTCCGTCTCTCTTACTTATTTTAACTCGAGACCATGCTCGATAGTCCTGTAAAACGACTCGGCACTTTGCGACGGTAACGAGAAAAATTAGGTCAACGAGATTACGTTCTTTTCCGTCGCGACGTCTCCCTTCTATAATAACCCTCGCTTTAACTATCATACCTCATGCACACATACCCACACATGCACACACACACACACACACACGTATATGCACTACCCCCTAACATAGTAATACAGTACTTACATGGATAAGCGTTTATTCGTTTCTCCCCTCGGTCGATTTCTTTTCACTCGAGTCGAATGAATTTGAAAAGACAGTAATATATAATACGACAGTACTCTTTTATTCTTTTATTGTTGTTCATATTGCACGTTTAAAGAAAATTCTGTTAGCTGAAATAATTAACGCGAAATCGCGTTTTTCAATGTCGATAGCATAATATCCCACGCGAGAAGGAGGATGGGGGTTCTTAATCGACGGTGTTTTCTCGAGTGTTCTCGAAAGAAAACTGAAAGAGAGAAAGAGAAAGAGAGGTTTTGTATTTACATATACGTTCTTTCAATAGGTAAAAACGGATGCTCGATGTAAAAATTCAAGAGAAAAATGGAGAGAAATAAAATAGAGAGAAAAAGTGAGAGAAAGAGAAAAAGAAAGAGAAAGAGGGAGAGAGAAAATTCAAGAAAGAAAGAAATGAAAATAGAAGAAAAAGAGAAAGCAAAAAAGCACACACTCACACACATAACACATACACAGCGGTCGAGAGAACAACGCGAACGTTTTTCTTAAGTTTACGTTAAAATGAATGAAAGAAAAAGAGAGAAAAAAGAAAACAATAGAGAAAGAGAAAGAGAGAGAGAGAGAGAGAGAGACAAAAATGCTAGCTCGTGGTTTTTAAAACTCCTTATAAGCAGAAAAGTACGGGTTAAACGTACCTTCATACGCACCATCCGACTTTTCCTGACATTGTTTAGTCGAGATTGTACGCGTGAAAACGCGAGTGTGGCTAACAACGTTCTTACCTTAGCACGTGTTAGTTTCTCTCTCTTTCTTTCTCTCTCTCTCTCTTTCTCTTTCTCTTTTCTGTGTGTAAGCAGAGAACGGAGTTTTCTGGGAGAGTGCTTTAAAACGAGCGTTGAAAAGTCCTCAATAACGAGTACTCCGGCACAGATTTTCTACCTACCTACCTACCTACCTACCTACCTACCTACCTACCTACCTACCTACCTACCTACCTACCTACCTACCTACCTACCTACATACCTACCTACCTACCTACCTACCTATCTACCTACCTACCTACCTACCTACCTACCTACCTACCTACCTACCTACCTACCTACCTACATACCTACCTATCTACCTATCTACCTACCAAACCCTCTCCCACAATTTTCAATTCGACCCTACCGTAACTGGACGTAACAGCCGCCATTTTAACGCTATTAGAACTTTTCACTTTTTTCATTCTCTTTCTCCTATCTCTTTCTCTCTATCTCCCTTCTTTTTTTAAATCTTTTTATCCGTATTTATCTATCTATTTGTATATCTATCTTTTCGGTTTTTATTTATTTATTTATTTTTTATTCACCTTTTTCTTTTGTTTCGTTGTTATAATCTTTTACAAACACTCTGATACAATCTAAATTTCCATTCACGTTGAAACACTTTGCGATGCACTTATTGGTTGTTAAATTTCATAACGTAGATAAATTTTGCAACGTTTGTATAATATTTTAATATCAAAAGTTACTTGTATATAGTGTGTTAGAAATACTTTAAAAGATCGATAATTTTGCGGAAAACTGAAACTGTTACGGGTTTCGTTAAACTTATTATATATTATGATGCATTTATTAATCTGTAAGTTTTATACATAGAGATTATTATTTACTATTATTTGGTATCGGCAAATAATATCAAAAGATATTTTCATCGATGTAAACAAAAACGTGGTAGGCTTTTTCAAAATTGGTATCACACAAATAGAAAAGAGTGAAGTTAAATTTAAACTAATGCGGATTTTAGGAAACCTAAATTATAGTATTTTTAAACACATGTTTATAAGGGCTTAAAAATAAATCTAATTTCTCATTTGTTAGAGCGATTTTTTGTTACGAATAGTGAAGCTATTATTACGGTCGACCTAACAATTTTTTTAGTGGCTTAATGAGGAAAAAAATAGAGGAATGAACCGATTGAAAACGACCCAACATCGTTTTTTGCATGAGAAACTTAGTCAAATTGATATTGTAAAATCGAAACTAATTCAATTTGTTGGTTTTGTAAAATTAAAAAATCGATTTCAAGAGAAATAAACAGAACATTACGTTTGACTGTATGAACAATTTTAACAAGGCAATTGTTCTGTTCTTTTCTTTAAAAAATAAATAAAATTATTTACGTATCTAGACCGGAAAGGATTTATTACTCTAAAAGACGTGAATATTCTTGACGATATTAAAAAAAGAAGAACGATGAGTTAAAAAGTAATTATATTATTTTCCGACTGAGATACTAACTTTAATTTTTTTTTTTTTTTGATATTTGATAAATATCATAAAAGTAAAAAAATCAATGCTATTTATAATCGTGCATTGTGTCTTCTCAATCAAAAATTTTCCAATTAACAAGTAAGTTTATTTTCTAATAATCCAGAAATTAAAAATAAAAGAAAAAAAGCTACTTTCTGTATAGATCATTCAAAGAAAAGAAAACAAAAAAAAAAAAAGAAAAACAAAATTTAACCTAATTTTTCTTACCTGTTACAATTTAACCGAATTCGCGTTTACATTGCCAGCAATTATCGGGCATTTTCTCAAGATTGTCGATAATCTGGTTCTCGCGAAAGACGGAACGGAATAATTAATTTCTTCGAGTCAATTAGAGTTAATTGCCTAGCGCGCAAAAGCTACGAGATAAGAAAAAAAGAGAAGAGAAAAGAAAAGAAAAGAAAAGAATCTCTCGTCTTTTTCTACTATTTTCTTGAAAGCTGTCGATGGTCCCTCGAAATTTTCTTCTTTTTCTTTAAGAGATTAACGTTGATTGGTCACTTTTTGATGTTAAACCTATTTCATTCTTTTCTTTCCTTTATTTCTTACTTACATTTTTTTTATTTTACGATAGATCACAATAAATATAAGAATCATTTGTGCCGTCTTTATTTTCCTTTATTTATTCTTATTTCGAGATATTTAAGAATTTGCATTCGAATCGATTAAAAAATATTCATAAATGTTAATTAATTCATACAATGTTTTTTAAACTATGAACATGTTCAATTTTATTCGTTTACATTTAAAGCAAAACAAGACTTTGTTCAAGTTACAAATAAACTTATAACATCTAACAAAATATGTTTTATATATTTCTTATAGTCAGTTAAAGTTATATTATTTCTCGTATCGTAATAAGATATCATAAAGGTACTCTCTCTCTCTCTCTCTCTTTCTCTTCTTCTTTCTTTCGATTAATTCACGATGTATCTCGAGACACTGAAAATCTCTGTATCGTGACACTTTCGCGAGACAAAGTTCGCAATATTCTCAAAGCTAATTTACACGGTGTACCTAGAGAATCGACTAAGAAGGTTAGGAATGAGAAGCTCAAACGATCTAGCGTGCTTCTTACGTCCTTATCGCACGTTACATCATTCCCATTCTCTTTCTCTTTCTCTCTTAACCATTCTTCGCATGTTTGCACCCACACTAGGCCGCATCACTACAAACGTGAGTATAGTAAAGTAACATTTGTACACGCCGAAAAGACAAACTACGAGACGCAATAAAGAACGAGAGAGTGAGAAAGAGAGAGAGAGAGAGAGATAGAGAAAGACTATAAGTCCAAGTAGTATCGCGTAGCTACTTAAAAGTTTTCAAACTTGTCTTGTCCTTACTAGTTGGCACCTAGCTTACTTAGCCTCCGGTCTACGATTTCTCTTCTACCTTCTCTACCTTCTGTTTCTCCCAAGAGTAGAGACTCCTTTCTCCTAAAACCCTTTTCCTTTCTTACTCAAACGCAAACCCCATTCTGTCTTCTTTCTCTTTAGTATACTCTGTACCACTTTGCGAGTCACCTTCTCTCTTTTTCTCTCTTTCTCTTTCTTATTCCTGTTCCTTTCTCTATTTCTCTCTCTCTCTCTCTCTCTCTCTCTCTCTCTTCTTTATCTTTCTTCGAACGTAGCTAAAGTCAAAGTTTACCTTTGTCTTGTCCGTCAGTCCGATATACATCCGGGCTATTGCTACTACCTTTAGCTGTAGTAATACTGATGATGACGGACTTCACCGCACTGTGAAAGTTTTCAAATCCTTGAAGGAAGTACAGAGAAACGAGATAAACACGTTTAGGCTTTTAAAAACCCTTAGGCAGGTTCACTGTTTCTATGAGCTTTTTTCTACGTCAGTCAAAAACACTTATTGTTAATCATCCCCCAAATTGTTGATGTATCTACAATTCTCGATTAAACGTTCTTTATCTTTTGAAGTTTAACTCTTATCATGTTATTTTTGGAATAAAGAAAAAAAAAGAAATATATTAGAGAAAAAAAACGATAAAAAATGCTAGTCTTTCATGCTCAATGTATTATCATTTAATCTTAACTCTGAATTTTTGTTGTTACAGAAAAGTGGGTTGCTATAGGTGTATGGTTATAAACAAGAAACATCTTAATGTATTGCAGTACAAAGAAAGTAAGTGTTGAACTCGAAAACGTGTTAAATTTCCTTTTTCTCTATTTCTCTATCTCTTTCTCTTTTCTTTTTAAAATGAAAAATTACATTTTCAGGTTATTGCATTGACTCGTCGGAGCCAAATCTGAAGAGTATTTGCAATCATCTCCGCAGCGACGCCATCTTGGTTTCACTCTTTCGAACGGTAGCAGCACCCTTACCATGCCCTATAAAGGGACCCCTGGAGTTCACTTACAGTCAAGGCGACGGCGAATGCAATTCGCCGCTCTCTCGTGCCGAAGTATGCACGCAAGAGTCACGTTTACTTTTGCGTTATCAGGCTTGCCCCAATGTTCGTTCCACCGAAAGCTTAGGTCAGTTTCTTTCATTCTTCTTTTCCTGTTTATTTTTTTATTTTATTTGTCGATAAACAATAATTATTCAATTTCATAATCTTCCTTTTTTTCTTTTCTTTTCCATTTTTTTTACTTTCTATGTAATATAATATTATATCGTTAAGCCTTCGCTCAGTAAAATATCCGTCAGTCTCTCGTACTCTTTCGCAAACTTTGAAAATTTCAATAATGAAGAATGTGTGTGAGTGAGCGAGAAAGAGAGTAAGAGAAAGAGAGAGAGAGAGAGAAAGAAGTACAAACACGTGGCCTTTTTATAGAAAACTTTCCGCATCGGCCGCAAGCGGAAAAGTATTTAACGTATTCTCGTGTCTCGCACAGTTATTTCACTGTATTATTTCGAGTCGGTACCGTTAGCTCCTTCCTTTTTTATCGTAGCGGATGGTAAAGCTCGCAGAGAAGTCACTTCCGTAATGAAAAAAAGGAGAAAGTAAAACAAAAAACTGGGGAAGTAAAAAAATATAAAGAAAAAATATATATAAAAAGAAAAAAATATAGAAGAAAAAAAAAGGGAGAAGTGTAGTATGGCAGAAGAAGAAGAAGAAAAAGGAAAGAGAGAGTGAGAGTGAGAGAGAGAGAGAGAGAGAGAGAGTGAGAGTGAGAGAGAGAGAGAGAGAGAGAGAGAGAGAGAGAAAGCCCTTCGGAAAAGTTAGCCCAGTAATTTGCTTGTTTAACATGGGTTCCTGCGCGATGTACGAGCCTTGTAACATAATCGATAAACCTATCGACGGCAGTGATAAATGATTAATGGCTTTGTCAGTTATCATTTGTTGGTGTCTGCCTTCATCGATACGAATTTTCGGGATAATCATCATCGATGGACGATGGTGTTTCGTAATTCGTCTACGAATCAAAAGAAAAAAAACTAAAAATAATTCTTCTCTCTCTCTCTTTCTCTTTCTTTATCTGTCTCTCTTTCTCTATATCTATCTCCATCTAACACTTTCTCTTCAAGCAAATGTAACCTCGATTATTATAGTTTACATAGAGGTTCGCGAAAGTTCTACGTACGAAGGTATATAATAATAACTCGCGTTAGATGAGTATGCGATAATAATCTCTCTAATATGACAAGATTATCAAAGTTTCGAGAGCACGTAACGTGATTTACGTGTTCGAGAAAATATTTTTAATTGCGAATAATAATTTGACAGTAGACTTTTTAGTAACAAAATTATAATTTATTGTAGGATTTTTTTGTTTATATTATTATTTAAATCATAGTTCAATTTTGTACAATCAATATTCGTAATTGTTTGATTTAGTAGTCCATTGTAATAATTAACTGGTACGAATATAAAAAATAAAGTAAGTTTTTCGTGTATTTATATTGAAATAGAAATTGATCGAAATGCCAATCGTGTGTTAAACTTTTCATTTATTTGTTTTTTCAATTATTAATCATAATTTCCTTGCCTCATTTGTATGGACAAATTGTATCATACCTTGACGCTGTTAATGAATTTTCATTACTATTACTATTATTATTATTATTATTGTCATAGAACTATTTTATTTTATATATTATTATAAATATTCGGAAAAAAAATATACATTATCGCAATGTTTTTTCTATATAGAAGTCCAATTGGAATGTTTGGCTACCTGGAAAGAGAGTAATACAAACTACATGGTGGCGCGTTTATACGGTCATCGTAAGACGAACAACGAGGAGAGCTACAGGTGTTATATATATACCAGAGGCTCGAACAACACGTGGGACATGGCTGAAAGTGGAGACGCTACTTGTACCGGCCTTCTTAGCATCTCGGAGGCTTCAAAGACATATAAAATGAAACAGAGTAAGTTCAATTACAATCATTTTATTTCTCGTTTAATGTTACTTTTACAAGGAATCTTCTTATTCGATCATTTCATCGTCAAATATTCAAGAAAATAATTATTAACATTATTTATTTTTTTATTAATTTATAATCTCGTTTATATTGCAAAATTATAATGGTTTAATGTATAATACTTTTGATATCATTATACATGTTCTAATAGAAATGTTTTAATATTCGAAATAGAAACTTCATTTATTCATGTCAGTCATAAACGATAATTAACATTTTTATTTGCATGTTGCCTTTGAAAATATTACACTTGTTTTTACTACCTTTTAAAGTTTTTACAAGGATTTCAATTATGTTTGAGAAGTCTTACGGTAAGACTATAAGGTTTTTTATCATTTTAACACATTTCTTGTATTTTTCAGTTTATCTTTTATTCAAGTTTAATATTCGCGAGATGAAAAGTGTCGTTATTCTATCGTTTTCCACCATACAAATATAAATTTTGTTGATTTCTACTATTTTTCTTTTTTATTAAAAATAAATATAAAATGTATATATACATATATATGTGTGTGTGTATACGTTTAACGCGATTACCTAACTTAAAAATTTAAAATCGATTCGACGAGGTCATCGGTCTCGTGAAATAAAACAGGTCGCCAGGTAACGTCAAGCAATCTGTGCGCGTCTCATGCTCGAAGATTGCTTTGTAACTCTCGAAGACTATGATGGATGAAGCGAAGTACGCCTAAGGAAAACTTCGTCGAAATTCAAGCAAATAGCCGAGATTGACTTAAAAGCGGTTCGACGTTGTACCTTATTCACTTCATGAGAAAATATTTCACATCGATTGGCATCTGTTGTTAAATTGGAAACTGGAGAAATGAATTTTTTAAATATGCGGAAACGTAGTAGATTACAAAATAACAGCATATTCGGATGGTGAGATAGTAATGGAGGGAAATGATTGCAAAGCACGAAGATAGACACAGACTATGTGTGTGTGTGGGTGTGTCTGCGTGTGAGAGAGGAGTAATCAAATTGCGAAATCATCTGCAAAATCATTTAAATAAAACACACATTCGCGAATGTCCGTGCTCTTCTCATACTGCCGTTTTCCAACGATGTAATATAAAATTGAATTAATTTAGTGAAAAACAAATCTATCAGACCGACCGGCTAGCTTGCTAGCTGGACGGACGACCGACCGACCGACCGATCAACCAACCAACCAACTAACCAACCAACCAACCAACGAACCGACCGACCAACCAACAGACAGACAGACTGAACGTTTCGAAACTTGGAAACGAATGTGAGGTAAATGGATGGCAAAACTTTGTGGCCGTGCGTCCGTGTAATCGAAATCATGTTCAAAGATAATATAACTTCACTTTTGTATATAGTTAGAGATATTCATATATTTAGATAAATATTTATCTAGATATATACCATATTCACGTGATGCTTCATATACATGGTGGATTAACTAAGCCTGGTTATTCTACAAGAATTTAAGTAATAAGAAAATATGTTTCAGATAAAAATTGTTTGTTACCAAACGGAGGATTTATATTATAAATAAAAAAACAAATTTTTTCTCGAGTTGGGAGAGGCACGTAAGAGATTCGAAAATCACCGGTTATTTTTATAAATGAAATTATGAATTTTCCAATTATTATTATCGTAACTCTTTTACGAAACAATTTCAACGGTTATATGTATATGTTTTCACATTTTTTTAGAACGAGCAAATATTCTTGTTCGTTCTTGATTCTACATATACAAGAAATGAATTTGCTTACGGATTAATTTGAAATCTCAATCAAATCTCTCTCTCTCTCTTTCTTTCTCTCGATCGTGGTAGTGAGATTGAAGTTCTGCTCGGTTTCACCGGATATCGAAGAAGATTCAAGTTTCGGTAGGATGCAAGTACATAGACTGACTTACGATCTACAGAAGGAGTATGTAGGAGTATAGCAAAACGGAGCACGTAAACTATGAAGCTGCCTGCGGAAAGTGGTGTAGTATCGAGGACGAGGAGTGATCGACACTAGCTACTTGGAATATTCTTCGATATAGGTAGACACGTACTACATACGTGTATAACATAATACGATACCAGTCCGATCTTTCGTGATTTCACCAAAGATCAAATTACCCTAAAAAGAAACACGTTCGAACGATATGTTTTTCTATACGTGTCATTGAACAAGTAAAACAATGAGGACACACCACGCACACACACACACACACACATACGCGAGATCCTCCGATAAAATAGTCAAAAAATTGCTATACCTATCTATGGTAATCCCCGGGTGTTTTATTTGATTTAGCGACACACATCGACGAATAGGATAGTAAAGAAAGATTATCTATACCGATTCTTTTTGCAAATACCGTAGAAACACGCATTGGAAGTAATTTTCGTACTGGATTATCCAGTTTATTTTCTTTTTCATTTTTTTTCCTTCTCTTTCTTTCTTTCTCAATTTTCAGCACAGAAAAATCATGGCATTCAATCGTGAAACGTACGATTCACTTCTCTCTCTCTCTTTCTCTCTTTCTCTCTTTCTCTCACTAGTTACCATTTACCACCAGTTTCGCCAGTCGTACTACACGTGGCACGGAATTAATATTTCGAAATCGTTGCCGTACGTGGGCCGCAATAAATTCGACTGGAGCGATAAGAAGCTTAAAAATTTTTCATCGGCTCGCAACGGCATCCCGGATGTTTCGTTATCCTCCTCATTCCTCTTCTCTTCTCTCTTTCTCTGTCTATCTCTCTCGCTCTTTATCTCTCTTTCGCTCACATTGAGCCCCCGGTTCTCGGCGTTTCCATTTAAACTTTCCAGAAGGCAGATTAGCCCCGGGATCTCCTGCAACTCGAAGCTCCTTTCGTATCCCCACCCACACCCAACCCCCTAGTCCCCGAGTCGGATGAAGAGCGTATTACTCACACTAACGTCCTTGCTAGCGCAATTCCGTTCGGACGCGCAAATAAACAGAGCTTCGTTGTGACTACACAAATACTGTCGCGTCTTCTAAGCCATCGAGATATCATAAGCAAAAGGAACTCACAAGAAGATGAAAGAAAGTATTCGATCGATGCTTCAACAACTTTATATCGAATCCTCATTTTCTTTCCCTTTTTTAATTTACCAATATACATATTATGTATATAAGAGGGTATGTATTACCTACTATTAGTGTATGTAGAATAACCCAGAAGACCACGACTTTTTTCGAACACGGTTCCAAAGAGCAATTTCTTTTTCTTTTTTTTATTAGATTGTCAATTCTACAATGCCAAATTTTGTTTTTCTATGCTTTAAAGATACTATTATATTTATACCAAAAAAAAAGTCTTATTTCGACGAATACTTTACTCAAATTAATTGATAATAGTTCAGTATGATTGCACACACGGTGTGCAAGTGGTCTCGAATGGGATCATTCAATTTTTGTAACTGTCGTAGTAACCCATATTTCGATCGTTAAAATTTTCATTGAAAAAAGTTTCCCCAAGAAAAAAAAGAGGTGTTTAAAATATTATATTTTAATAGGTATTTATTTACGTATGGATAATGTTATTGATGTCAAATGTTTCTATAATTGAAATTTTAAATGAGTAAGGAAAAATGATATTGTTTAAAATGTTTTTTTTTTTTATTTAAGTAATATAACCGAATGAATTTAATTGATTGAACGAAAATATATGGAATATTTTTATTTTTTAGTTTTTTATTATATATATATATATACCATTTAATGTCTTTTAATGTTTTATTTTTATATTTCAGAATACGTGGAACGTTGCTCGTATCCATCATGGGTTGTAGCACCAAAATCATGGGTGGCCCTGGATCGAATGGCTTCCCGTCTTTTAGCCTCGCAACATAACTTGACAATTCTCGATCAAAACGAGACTCGATTAGCTTGTCATGCGATAGTGCCAATCGAGGATCACCATCGTCATTATTCTTCTGCTACGCATACTTACAATCAAATGATGTTCGTCGCTGAAGCTACTCGTGACTGGTGAGTACTATTACCAAAATAAGATAAATTATATTTTTGACAAAAAAAAAACACAAGTTTATCTCCTCTATATTCATTTTCATAACAGAAACAATACGTAACAAATATTATTTTACAAAAAATTGCATTGCATAAATAAGAACGATAATATTGTTTTAATGAAAAAAAAATATATATATATAAAAACATCCATCACGTAAGTATTTCGATGACAAAGTAAAAGTAAGTCATACGTCTAGTTTCATTTTTCTAATTAAAATAACGTAGATATCATTTGATAACAGTGTCAAAGCAAGCGATCCTTTAGTGAAATGTATACAAAGTTTAATGAATCCAGCGAGTAGTTTATTTTTCTTTTTTTCATTCTTTCTTTCGTATTTTATTTCATAAAATATTCTTCTTCGTTTTCCCAACCAATGTTATTATTTAATAACTTTGTTTCTCTTACACATGTCATATCCTTCTTTCGAGTTTGTGTACGACGTTACTTTGTAAGTAGTGGTTTATGTTGAATATATGATAAAACGATAATATAATATCACTGTCGACCTTTCGTATTTCTCAGCAGAGCACGCGTACTACTCACTCGCATATAAATAAATAGGATGCTGAGAGGATTACGTAGGAGTATCATGTCTGCCGTAGACTTCTCTTTGGCTTTCTCCCAGCATCGTTCTTCGTATGCACAGTGAAATGTCAATATAGGCTTACCCAGATATTCTCATTAAAGCACTCTTGCGGCCGAGTTCACGCGAGCTAACGTATCGCTTTTAATCGGTAGCATATGTATATTACGTAAAGCGTTTCTCGCGTTATGCTGTTCTACGATGAAGGGTAGTAACGTTCCCGACGCTCGGACGATCAGAAGATAGAATTCCTCGTTAAAAGCCCAGGATAATAGTGTTTATGAAACGTGTTTGTGGAACTTTACCGCGAAAACATCATTTCCTCCTATTTCTGGTCGACCACACGCACCCTATCACCATCTTATTTGTTTTCAACCAAATTAGATCAGAGATAATCTAAAATTCAATAATATTTGAAAACTGTATCAAATATGGAATACTTAATGATCTTAAAAGCTTGCCTAACTTAAAGATATTTTTTTCTATTAATAATAAAATTTTAAATTAAAACGCGATCGAATGAAAGAATCTTAGATTGAAATATTTTAGGAAAATTTCGCTTGAATCGTGTGTGATACGTTTTTTTATTCTTTTTCAAACGAGATAATATTTCTTTTAAGGATTTTTATTTGTTATTTTAGAAAGAAAGAAAAATTTTTCAAACCGAGACTTTTCGGAACTCTGGCCGCGTTTCGAGAGTTTCCTGGCAAGAATACTAAAAATTTCCGCCCTTTATCTTACTCTCCACGGCGTTTCTTGATTATAAAAATTCCGTAGAAATCGCATGAGCGATCTTTCTCTTTATTCCGTCTACGAGTATAACTGTATTACGAACACTTGTATATTGGTAGAGATCTACCTACCTATCTACTTACTATAGAACCTATGTATTACACCATATATATATATATATATATATATATATATATGCTTTTACAGAGGGTATTCTCGAAAGTGGCGGGACTATTAGTCCTTGTGAATTTACGTTTGACCGACTGGAAGGTACGACGTGGGACCCATCTTGCCCCCCTATCTCTTTCTTCTCGAAAATTTATTCGCACATATATCCTCCACCTTTATCTCCAGTATTCCCCTACTTTCTCGCGTTTCCCTCTGAACACACATATTCTTTCTTTCTCTCTATCTTTCCTATTTTTGTCTTTTTCTCTGTTGATTTCTTTTGTTTTAACCCGGTACACCCTTTTCTTTTACACTCGCATACCAAACTGTCCTTATATCGTGAGATCTTCCGCCATGATCTTTTCGCGCTTTAATATACCCGCGATTACGCGACTATTCGCGACTTTATGAGAAAACTACCACCATGCAAAAGTGTGAAAAAGAAAAAAAAATAATAAGGACAGAGAGATAAAGAAAAGTTCGTCTTTTTTTTCTCAACCCCGTAGAAAATGGCTAATATTCTTTTATAACGCGAACAATTCTCGTGTAAATTCGTACAGATATGTGTGCCACCACGAAGAATAAAAATAAATGATAGAACGTTAACATACGATTTTTCGATTATTGGCATAGTGAAATATCAAGATGGTTTACTATAGATACGTGTTACGGAGAAAGGTTAAATATAGAGGATACTTGAAAGATCTTGTCCAAGCTGAGAAAACGTATCGCGAATCGAGTACCTTCGAGAACGAATCTTTTTCAATACGTTCAACTTTCTCCTACGGAAATAGATCGATTGTATAAGAAAGAAAAAAAAAGAGAAGAACTAGTGAGAGAGAGAGAGAAAAAGATAAAGAAAGAAAGAGAATAAGAAAATTGTGTCTTCGTTTGGTTTGGTTAGATCAAAGAAAGGATCAAGATAGCAAGGCCGTCTTTAAATAAGACGTCTGACTATCCTCTTTCAAGAAGAAAATCTAAGCCACAAGCTTCCTTCCTACTATTCTTTTAACCCCCCAGCCCCTCTACCCCATCACTACTTTTTCTACTTCTCCTTTTTCCACATTTTTCTCCCTTTCCCCTTTATTCGTTGTCCTCTTTAAGCTTTTTTGTCTCACGCTCTTGTCCTCCTTTTTCAACAACTTTCTCCATTCTTTCAAACTCTAAAATGAGAAACTTCTTCGAGATGAAACTATTCTAGAAAGGACACATATACTTACTATAAGGAAAAAGCTGATTTAGTTGAAGGAGGATCGAAAGAAAGGAGACAAGCTTCGAACGTCTTATTTTCAAGAATTAAAAGACTTTTTATCATCCCTTTTTTTGTTATTTTTAACTGGTCTCGGTGTTAAGTATTTATTTAGTTACAAGGGCAAGGTCGACCATTTTGACCAAGTATAAGACGAGTTTTTTATTTTGAATTTTTTAACATTTTTATACTCTTGATTTAAGACAATAGACTCTACGTGTAAAAAAAGGAAGTAACATTTTTCGTTCAAGGCTTTGTTTCATTGAGAAATCATGTTTCAAATATTCTTTTGAGCATATGTATACTGGATAATGTTTTTTAATTATATATGAGTTATAAAATATCTTTTTTATTTTTATAATTTCGTATTCATTGTCATCTGTGATGTTCACATTTGGCTTTTAACTGTACGATTTATTTATCCTTGATTCAGTCTGTTTTTATCATTCATGCTGTGAACGAGGACGCCAATAGCGGCGGTTGAGTATTATAAGCAATGATTTCTAAATTTTTTAGAGATTGAGTGTGATTTCCTTCATGACAAACATACAATAGATAAATCAGGTGCTAGCAGAATGTACGTATTTTAATTTAGAATTTTAAAAAACACTTTTCTGAGAGAGACGAAAAGAAAAACTTTATCAATTATTTATTGAATTGAAATTTTTTTATAAAATGATCAACAAGGATTGTATTAATATTATTACTTATTATTTTTGAAAAAGAGTATAACATTAATTCGATATAAATCTCACGAGAGAAAGAAGTGACCTAATAATACTGCTTTTAAAATATCTTTCCTAAGAATATTTTTTTTTGCTAGCTTATAAACCTTTCCTTTCAAAACGAAGGTATAACGTGCTAAAAAGTCACATCGAGTACTCTCATTACTTAATTATTTTAAAACGCTCTAGGTAATATTTTCCAAGAGAAGAACTGGACGTCTTGAAAATTGTTGAAAAATACTTCTATTTTATGTTCTTAGGTAGATACTTACTCCGTTTCACGTTAGGAAGGTTAATTTCGTTTTTAATTTTATAACTCTTTTTATAAGAACGAGAAGAAGAGGGAAAGTTTAGGAATATTCCTGAAAAAATGGATTTGGAAAATCGAGGATTAACAAAAATAGAGAAATATATTATATATTATATATTACTGCTAACACGTGAAATCCATTAATTAACTAAATAACCAACTGAACAATGAAATAATTATACTTACCTTTTAAATATGAAAGAAGGCAGAATTACATATTAAAACTTTCCTATATTAAACTTTTAAATTGATATCAATTTTATTGTAGAGAAATATTGTATTCATATTATTAGAGAAATATAATTTTACAAAAATGATCATTAAACAAGATAAAAAAAAATTTAGTTATTATTTTTTTACATAATACTCAACTGGATCAGTTTTGCATTTTATAATGCTTAAACATATTGAATGGGTATAATTTTTTGAGACACAGATTTTTTTCAAATTTATATAAAATTATAATTCATTTATAATAAAATAATGTTAAGCAATAACGCGTTAACATTTATGTCAAAATTTACTAGTTTAATAAATAATCCCAAAATATGTTTCTTTATTCAAATATTTGAAAACATTGTATTCAAAGCAAATATCTATATTATTATTATTATTTCCAATTTACAGTAACGGTAATGAATAAAATCCTGTGACTCATTGTATACCATTATAAATATATATATATATATATATATTATATAGAATAAGGGACAAAGAGAGATACAGAAAGAAAAGAAACGAAAAAGAAAAGAAGAAAAAAAAATTTTAAAAAAACTTATGAAAAAAACGCATATAAAATCGCTTTGCAATTTTATTGATTGCCAGCGTTAATTTAAATATCGGTTCGCTTTAGAACTGGCCCGATGAATACTTTGACCGCTATTTTATCCGGTTTGTTCAAAATAGATAAAAAGATTGAGGGAAGTGTTTTATATTTTTTTTTATCGGCGGCACGTTTTGCACCCTGTCGCACAAACCGTTGATGACTCTACGCGTCAAACGTTGAATTTCAGCTTTTACGAATAAAACGACCTACTTGCTTGCTTGCTTCTCTTTTATCTTTCTCTCATACTCTTTCCTTTCCTCTTCCTCTCTCTCTCTCTCTCTCTCTCTCTCTTATTCTTTCTCTTTCATCCTCCCCCATCGTTTCACCCTCTTTTTTCGTTAAAACAATCCTCCCGTCTAAACACCGATGGCCGTTGGGAAGCATCTGTTCGGACAGTTTCAAGCAGTTTCCCTGCACTAAAGTGGGAAACTGTTTGAAACACCGGCGTACAAATACACGCGTGACCGGACAGAATTGCTTTCGTTAACATCGTAAGGTAAAATCTTTCTGTCGTACGGTTACAATTATCGCTTTTCTTACGGACAGTTAATTTCCATAGTCCCTGTGTTACTTTTCTACTTTTTCTTCTTCTACTACTACTACATACTATTATTTTTCTTTTTTTCTTTTGGTTTCTTTTCTCTTTATCTTCTTCGTTATCCATAGCTTTGTCCATAGCTATTGTCATGTCCACATTTTAACGAGGCTACATCCAGTCCGACGTTAACATCGGTTGAGTATTCGCAGATCGATTAAAGTGTCAGACGGTCGTAAGTATTCTTCGTGAACCTCATGAAAAATGGCTTCTCGTCACGGAAGAGCCTAGCCGTATATAATAACAAACCGGGGACGATAACCCTCGATAAATCATTTGCTGTATTTTTTTTCTTTATATCCTTTTTCCTTTTGTTAATTCATTTGTCCTTCTATATTTTATCCTCATCTATTTTTATTTTAAACACCCGTTAGAGTAAAACGACTACCTTACAAGTTTCTCCATTGCATTAGATATTTTCATATTTTCTTTCTACTTTTTTTTTATTTTTACATAATTTATATATTTCATGTATATGTGTGTCCAAGAAAAAATATTTGTGTGGACTAAGGACGCATATATATTTTTATTAATTATTTCAACCACCCTCGAGCTTGAGATTCTTTTCTTTTATTCAATCCAAATTTAATTATAATCTCTTAAATATTATTTGCTATCGAAAATAATCGTCGGGATAAAATATATATATATATATATATATATATATATATATATATATATATATATATATATATATATATATATATAATATACATATACTTAGCAAAAGTATCGATAGAACGAATAAGTTTTACATTACATTTACTTACACGGCAAATAAATAAGTTCTTAACTTTACTTTAACGTGTTATACTTAGTGCGTGTTGAAAGTTTTACCTCGATGGTATGTTATTCGATTATTTCGTTGAAAATTGATAACATAGTTTATGTATAAGAAAACTATCGAACCGTTAACCGAACACCCGGTAATGCGGTCATGCATCACTGCGGAAGAATTCTAGAGCTAACGTTACCACCAACACCAGCGAGATCCTTCTCTCTTTCTTGTACATTTTTCTTTTTTCTATTCTTTTCTTCTTTATTTTTTCTTTTTTTTTGTGATGAGTGTGTGTATGTATGTTGTACATACATATATATATATAAATGGTACGCCAACGTAACAGGAGTGACACTCTTGTCATAGCAAGCAAGAAACATTCTTATCGAGACTGTGCATCATATTCCGAAGACTTAGGCATAGTGCATAAAATTTTCCTCCGTCTCGTCGCAATAAATCGTCAAATGATTCAACGTCGAAGAGAAAATCCATTTCTATGAGAACTTGACAACTTTTGACATTGTTACATATATTACCCTTACGTTTCTCCGTCGTATACGACGACACGATATCGTTATTGTGTCGTAGTGATATCCCGTGATGTCTGTAAAACATTCAAAAGAAAATAAAAGAAAAATAATAAAAGAGAGAGAGAGACCGATCGATTTTATCGTTTTATACTCGTTTCAACACTTCGTTCCGCAAGGTAGTAGGATGGCAACACACGCGCGTTTTCACTCTGTTCTTACCAACTTCCAAAGAATTTCATCGTTGAAACTTTTTTAATTTCTGAAGCCCGTTACATGGAATTTCTTTAGAAGAGAATTGTCTGAATATGGGACACTATCCAAGACCATATAGCATACTCGTTGAAAAACGTCAGTCTCTTATTTTAAATATTTTTTCAATATTACGTAATCAGTTGTTAATTAAAATCGCGATCGATTTTTGAAAACTATGCTCGAACGATTATGTAGACAATAAAATCAATAAATTTCATTTAAATAAAATAAATAATCTCACGCAATTATAATCATTTGTATAATACTTGTCGTTTAAACGTGACAAATTGTACGAGAAATACGTAAAAAAAAAGAAAAACAAAATAATATTAGGAACTGTTAAATAATGCACACAATCGATAAATTTTGCTACCATAATAATTAATCGTCGTTCGAACATTCGATGGCTGTTGGTAATCCATCGTTGTTATTTCTAATTAAAATGAAAATATTAAAAAAAAAAAAAATAAAAGAAGAACAATTCCATTTAATAACTTCATATAAAATGTGATGATGCGATACGTGACGACTGTCAGTTTATAACGTCTCTGATTAATGAAGATTGTCATGCGTATGATATAAATGGATTAGTAGAACACGAACGATACAAAACTCGTGGGAAAGTTAAACAGCTTATTTATTCTCTTTTTTTTTCTACTCTGTAATTAATGTAAGAACACGTTTAAATAATCTTTATCGTGTATGACTTCATATTTTTCTGATAGCCTGATTAAAGACGGACGCAATCAGTCTAGGAGACGTTATTTTGACAGATCGCAGCGTTTTTACGTTTTATCATCCCTCACGTTTTTCCTTTTTCTTTATTTTCGTTCGCTCGATTGCCAGTCTTAAGGGGTTTTTACGAGCACGCAGTTTCTTTCAAATTGAACCACGAACCGTTTTTCTCTCTCTCTTTCTCTCTCTGTCTCTGTATCCTTCCCACTTTTTCACTCTTTTTCTCTTTCACAAAGCAGCTAGTAGCTTCCTCCTTCTTCGATTTTTATATCCTCAGTGTCTGAAATCGGGGAAACCCGATAATTCCGTGCGATCGTATAATTCTGACAGATCGTCGCCCGTCGACTTCAAGCGTTCATCCAAGGATGGGATCCTTTTATATCTCTAAAGATTTAGAGCTCTCGCAACTCCGGATACACTGGCAAAGTGTTTCGCTATGGCGTATATCCGATCGTGGGAGGAAAAACCGATCGACAAGCTGCCAGAGTTTTTATCTATTCGACGAAATACAAACACAAAAGGCCCCCACGTTTATGTATATATATATATAGTTATATATAACTATAGGAATCTTTTCAATCCATACAACGTAGTATTAAATCCTCCATTTTTATACTTTTTTATTTTATTTTTACTTCGTTCTTTGCATTTTTTTTCTTTTCTTTTTTTTCTTTTTTCTTTTTTTCTTTTTGAACCACGAAAAGAGAAACTTACTTTCCGAGTTCTAATTAAATAACATCGTCGTGCCAAAAAAAAGGTGGAAACACAGGTTCAAAAAAAGTAGTTGCTTTATTATTTCATTAAACTTCGCTAGAACGAATAGCGAGGATCGACAAAGGAGCGTCTTGATAAACAAATTAACGAGCGATACTTTCGAACGAGCTTTCGATATACTTGCTGTATATGTATACACATATGTATATGTAGTCTATATATATATATATATATATATATATATATATATATATATATATATATATATATATATATATATATATATTAAAAATGTATATATCAGTAGTGAACGATAAGAGGAATAGAAAGAGGAATATCTATAGGAGAGGGAAAGGGAAGAAGAGAGGGTCGATTGAAATAAGGCCAAGCGACGTTTACTGGAATTAGATCAAAGGTGCTTTTTATGCATTGAAAAATTTTCCCTTCGTCCTGGCTCAAGGTAAAAACGTTTACAATAAAACTGTCAGCCATGCGTGTTCCGAGTAGAACGATACGCCGATCGGATGTAAACGATAGCTAGCTGGCTAGCTAGGCTAGCTAGCTAGCTAACTAACTAACGAGCAAGAAGAGAGAAGCACTCTGACCACTTTCCGATCTCACGGCCGTCGTCCATCGTTGTTACAGAAAAGTTCGATAATTTCAGATTCCACAGACCGCGATAGTATGATCAAAGCCATATTGTTACTTCCTTTCTTTTTATATTTTTATTGTTTCTCGTGGATCGTTGTTAAAGAATATTATAAAAAATAAGATAGATAAACGAAAATATAATGGACGGATGAAATTAAATGGAAAACAAAAAGAATATTTGATTGTGGTAAAGAACAAGAAAACGAGTTACGAATTAATCGTCAATATATCTTCTCTGTATATTTTTATGTCTCGGCCAAAAAAAAAATAAGGGAAAAAGGATAATTAAAAGAAAAATATATACATACTAGGATACTTCGGCCACACGTTGCTGTAGTTTTGTTATAAAACGTTGATTTAATATAATTCTAAACTATTTAATGCAGTCATATCAATATTCACTAATAATTTCTAGGACTTCAAATTAGGCATAAAACAACATAAAATTTTTAATATATATAATATATATATAATATATAAATAATAACAACAAATAATACCACAATTAGAATGGAATACATAAAATAATATTACACGAAAAAATATAAAATATAATCTTTTAATATTTTCTTTATATATAGTTTATAAATATAAAAGTTAGTTATATTATATGAAAATCTGAAAAAACATATAACGTGAATATATCGAAATAATTGAATTGTAATACAGCGCCATCTACTGAAAACTTATAGAAGCTAAAGACTTAGATAACCTCTAAATAATAAATCCTTAAATTAGCAATAAAAAATAAAAATAATCGCGATAAATGCTTATATCTATATTCTAAAACTTATATTCTAAGTTAAAAAGAAATCACACAAAATACAAAAAATTTCATTAATTGTAAGATCGGTTTAATAGTTTCGAAGTTCATTGGAAACCAACAATGTGACACTAAATTTTTATAGATAAAGATTAACTAAGGCTAACATGCAAGTCGATTAAAATCCTTTTAAATCCAATTGCTTTATTTTCTTCCTTTCATTCGTTTTAATTTCCTTCTTCTATTTTCTTACTTCAATCGTTCGTCATAGATCAAGCTCGTGTTCGTCTAACCGCCTAATTTTTCCAACGTTCGTTTCCTTCTTCCATCCATTTACTGAGCTTCTCATACCCATTTTTCTTCTATCATTAATTGATCGTCACGCGTTAGACACCGTGCGTCCTTTTTCTCAGCGACTTGTTAGAAATTTACGATCCACCTTTTTATCGTTAACTTCGTGACGTCCGAGTTACGATGCACTTTCGTCCAACCCCATCCACTATTTATAGCTCTCCTCGAATAAACGCTCAATCGGTCATCCAGTTTGCACTTTCTCTCTTTTACAATTTCCTTCTCTTTCTCTCTCTCTCTCTCTTTTTATTTATTTCTCTTTATATTGTTCTCATCGATGATGGAATTAATTTCGATGAAATTGTTCTTTATTCGATACCAAAATTACGATCTTTTTACGATAGGGGGAGAGTAAATATATAGAAAAAGAGGGGAGGAGGAAGAATAAAGAGGAAGATAGTATATCATTACGAGTCGTGGTTGTTAAATTACAGGCATTTTGTTGTTGTTTGGTTGCAAATGTTTCGGTTAACCAACGATAGTTATTTCAATCGTCCCGAAATACAATAAATGTTATATACGTATGTGTAAAAGAGAGAGAGTAGGCTACCATAATTGTTTGAATAACTCAAACGAAACTAAACGGTATTACTTATTCGTGGTTTGTAAAATAATTTAATCGGTTAGAGATCAGAGTAAAATCGTATGCAAGTCGATAGTACGCATTAAAAAGGTAGAAATAATGAGAAATGTGGGACCAAAAAGAAAAAAAAGAAAGAAAAAAGGAGGGGGAAAAAAATATATATATATATATATCTATAGAAATTTCATCGATAATTCAATTTATAAAGGCTTTAGTATCGAGGGTTCTTGTCGTAGGTATACCAAACATCGCTTTTATGTATTTCAAATTACAAATCCCCGATACGTGATTTCTACGGAATTCGAAAGATACGTCTAGAGTTCTCGTTCTTTTATATGGTGTTTTAAGAGAGGGGTTTCTGGTTCTTGGTACGAAGTAAACAAGCAGTCGTCGTTCCTCGTCGTTGAAAATCGAAGAAGTAAAAGAAGAAGAAGAAGAAGAAGAATCACTAGTGTATAAGAAAAGAAAAAGAGAGAAACAGGAAGATAGATAGATAGATAGAGTGAGGGAAAGAGAATGTGTGTGTATATGTGTGTGAGAAAGTGAGAGAAAGTGGTGACTTTAGGAAGTCAGAGGGGAATCCGACGTTTCGTCGTTCAATCGGTTGGAAAATTGCTCGCTGACCGTCAACTTGTCGAACGGAAGTAGCTCGGCATCTCTCCGCAACCTGAGTCCTACAGGAAGTAGAAAATTATTGTGTACGTGCACCCACGAAATCGACCATCAAACTGTTTCCTTGCTGTTATGATACTCGAACAGAAAGCAAATGTTTCGATCATTCTCTACTTTATATTTAATAAAATATTTCTGAGAATATTGATTGGATAAATCTTTAAGAATAAACAAAAAATTAAGATAGATATATTATATTTATTTTGAAATCAAGTTTTCAATATGTTATGTCAAATAAAAATGTGAAAATCTAAAAAAATGCTGTTTAAATATTTAGTTACGTATTTGGTATATACGATGAAATTCGATAATTTCTGTTTATTTCCTCAATGTACTCAAAGCATTATTAACTGATCACAGCTACAATTGTATTTACATGTATATACTATTTATTCAAATATAATATTTTATATGCAAATTTGGATAATATTAATATTTACTAAATTTCTAATATTTTCATTCGATTTTTAATATAATCATTATGAAAATAATTATTGTTTTATATACAATAGTTGGTCAACGATGTGTAATTAAATTCTCTATGAAACGAATCATGTATAAACGCAATATAATATTATAAACAAATATTCTCTTAAATATATATATAAAAGTAAGATAAATAATGCAAAAGAATTAAATTCGGATCGTTATTGTTCTTATTCGAAGGTAACAATAAGTGATGATCTTTTTACAACGTAAGACTTATTCATAGGTATCTCTCGTAAGTATGTGTGCATATAGAAAGCGAAAATGCGAAAAAAATAATTTCACGACGTGGGGGATTCGCGTGCTTTTGTGGTCACGGGTAATTTAGTGGTGAAAGAATTAAAATAATTACATTAAGTAGAGGGACAAAGGAAGAGTTCCTTTTCTACAGCGGTTTATTAAAGCTCGACTTTATGATAAAAACTCGTTAAAACATCGTACATTTCATGTATTTTTCTCTTAGACTATGATATAAACGTTTTCACGTGTGCAAAGTTTCAAGGTGTAACAAAGTTGGCTTGTTTACAAAAAGTCACTTGGATTTTTGATTATTTAATTCAATCGAAGTCTTTTGAAATGATGTTTAATTTGTTCGCCGACGTACACAAATCAACCGAATTCGTGTATTCTTTATCAGCTAATAAATAAAACAATTTATCAATCGAGCGTCTACTAGCCAGTACATAAAACGAAATTTGGTCGATGTATTACGAAGATATAGAAATTGACATATGGTAGATTTGTTGAAAATGAGGTCGACTCTTGCCGGCAGAACGAACATTTGAATGTCTCTTGAAAATTACCAATTTCGATCTGTTATTGCGTATGACTAAAATTGAAAGGAATTTGTTAATATATATAACGATCTAATATAAATATAAAATACTAAACATAACAAATATTTCTATAAATCTCGAAAAGAAAAAGAAAAAACATCATTCCCAGATATCTTCTTATTTATACACGTACGTTTACGTACATATGTATATATCCATTTAACTATTATCTACATTTTTTTCTTTCTTTTTTTTTCACAATGTTAGTGAAGTCATATTGACGAATGTTATTCGAAATAATCGATTAATCACGTAGATATGTGGGCGAGTGAGGTTGAAAGATCGAAAATAAATTTGTATGTTTCCATTTATGTAAATATACTTGGCGTAGGGCAGCCTTTATGCAACTGTCATGTGCAATTCATACGGAATGATCGATTCGTTCGTCCGCATATTTTCTATCTCGATATATAAATAGGTATGCAGGTACGTTGTGACAGTTGAAGCCTCGTCGATATCCGTTACGTGTACGTGCGAGTATTTTAATCTGGATCCGACGTTTTTCCGTTCCTCTCTCTCTCTCTTTCTCTCTCTTTCTCTCTCTTCCTGAGAAAAAAGCGAATTTGTCAATTTTTCAACCGGCGGACACGCCCGAAGCTTTAACTCGCATCGACTTTCACGAGTTCGTTCGCACTGTATTTTCTGTTCCTACAAAAAGCAAGAAAGAAAGGAGACAAAATAGTGAGGGGAAAAAAAGAGATAAAGAGAGAGATAGAGAGAGAAAGGGAGGGTAAGAGGGAGAGAAAGTTTCGTCGAACCACAGTGATCCTGATCAACGTTTAAAAGCTGAAGGCAGAAAGATTCGTTGAACGAGGATCGCGCTTTATCGTCGGTTCGCGTTAACCAAAAAAAGTCGAGAATTTCTGGTTGCTCTTCGAAAGCGCGCAATAACGCGACTTTCGTTTGACGCGAGGCCCCATCCTCTCTCTCTCTCTCTCTCTTTTTCTCTCTTGGATCCTCGTTCTCATACTCTGCACACGAGTATTTTAAATGATTCGAGTACACCGGTAGCTGCATGGCGTAAGCTCAAATTACTCGCAGGGAAACGCGATATCGTCGAGTACATATACGTCCACGACACTACTGCGAAGAGAGAGAGAGAGAGAGAGAGAGAGAGAGAAAAAGAGGTTGAGAGGAGTCTTTTGGATGACAGTTAACGAAGAGCTCGATGCGAGAAATGGATACCTAACGAGGGAAGAAAAAGGGATAAAAATAAAAAAAAAAGAAACAAAGTACCAACAAGAAAAAGAAAATTCGAAATAATATATCTAGTTCGTCGTAGTAATATTTTTAAAAAGACGAATTATTCCTTTTTTTCTTTTTCTTTCATTTATTTTTTTTTTCTTTTTTTTCTTCTTCTCATCATTTTCTTCTGTTACTTTTTACCCCATTTCGTAACCCCTTTTTCTATAATATTTCACCATTCACTTCGACGTGGACGAGCCAATTCAACGATTTCTGGAATTATTTCGAGAGAAGAGAAGAAGCGCCGGGATAGGTAACCCCAGACGCAAAAGATGGTTGAACGTCCCTGAGTGCATCGTATAAGACTGTCTTTCGGTTCTAACGACCGGATGTGCATTAGAAGCCGACTCCTACGGCGACTTTTTCTCCTCTTCTTCTTCTTCTTTTTTTTCTTTTTCTCGACTCGTAAAAATCTACGAAGTCGCAAGAAGAAGCATAGCAGTTTTGCCGTGAACGCGTCCGACCAAGCTAAGACTTTTACTACTTCAAGTCGAATCTCTTTTACTTTTTTATTTTATTTTACGTGGCTAAAATCGAATCTAATGTTAAGAGAATTCTCTTGTTTTCTACCTTTTATTCTTATTTTTTTGTTTTTAATCCCCTGCCCCGTCTTTCATTTCCTTTCCATCGTATGATTTTTTTTCCTTCTTCTTTATTTCTTTTCTTCTTTTCTTATTTTTTTCCCAAAAAAAATCTCAGGATTAATGAGAAACAGGCAGGTGTATCAAAACGAACAGGAAAAAGGAAAAAAGAGAAAAAAGGAAAGAGAGAAAAAGAAAAGGAGGAGGAGGAGAAGCGGGGAAAGAAGTTCCAGCTGCGTCCGATTGCATCGGACTCGAGGAGAATTATGCGATGCGGAAAGACGCGGATGAGGTCGAACAAGTGTGCCGAACGAGTAGTAGTCGTGCTCGAGTCCGTAAGAAACCGCTATTGCTCCCTCGGGATATCGCCACTATCGTCTGAGCTACTCCTAAATGCACTCAGGAAACCGGATGTAAATTGCTGTTGTGCAATTTAATTAATTAAACCATCGTCCCGCTCATCATGATTGCCACCCAGCTCTACTTCTTCTTTTCCCTTTTTTTTCTCTTTTACTTTTTTCCCTTTTACCTACGTTGCCATTCTCTCGTTTCTCGATATATCACTCTACTCTCTACTTCATCAAATCGAGAAACGTGTTACGCAAGAATCTTCCAATGAAATTACTTAAACGTTTCCCTCTTTTATCATATATGTATATATATATACCTATACATACGTCTAAGCGTAACACTTGAAATGATTGATTAATCGTCGGTTGCATGAAAAATCGTTTTATACCGCATGCTTTCTGGTTAAATTAATTTTATTGGAAATGTTTTTATTATATTATTCGATTTTTCAAACTTTTCAAATCAAATTAAGTAAATTTTTTTTTTTAATTTACCAAATTATTCCCATATAATATTATTAAAATATTTTTTATAATAGAAAGTGTATAATTGAAAAAAATATAAAATAATATCGGTTAATTCGTATGATTTTTTAAATAAAAATTTTTAACATTTTTTCTTCCATGAGAATATATTTTTAATATTTTATTTTAGCGTTTACTTATATCTATAAATTTTCAATATAACTTAATATATGTAATACCAACATGTATTTACATATATGTCATTTTGGAAATTCAGCTTTTACAAATATTAGTATTGGTATATATTGAAAAACGTTTGACGTATTCCCCCTCTCCCCCCCCCCTAAAACTGATCCATTATACGTACAATGTATTTACGCGAGTACGTATACAATGCATATACATATACATATATATGTATATGAGCATGTAACTTTAAAACGCTTTGCGAGATTCGTTAAGCGTGCGAATACGAAACACATCTCTAATATACCATCCTAGTAATATTAACGTTGATGCTTTCACATCATTCCCTCTAACTATTCTACGGTAAATCGTTCATTATGCGTTTTAATGTCGTTCAGCGTTTTATAATATCGTTCGGCGTTTTACCATTTTGATAACGTCAACAATAAAAACGAGAGCGTACCTGCGCGATAGATATTTTAATTGGAGATAAACGAAGAAAGAAAAAAAATTAGTTGCTTTAATTTATCCCAACAATATTTTACATTTTCGATAAAATATTTTAAAAGTATTATAATTAAAAGTATTCGTTTTTTGACCCTTTTAATTTTGATTAACATTCGTTCGTTATTTATATCCGATATCTTATTTCAATACGTTGAATTCCACGAGAGTTATCGGTGACCAGTCCAGTTCCCCCTCCCCAATAATATAAATACCCTATATACATTATTATATTTAATTTATCTGTTCAAAATAATATTTGAACATAATATAATATATAACTCCTAATTACAAATTCATGTTGACGCCACGGGCAAGTAATGTAAAATTAGAATGGCATTTAACATATTACATAACATGGCCAAATATATTCTATCGATATTAGTTTGCAAATATAAATTTGAAATAAAAATTTTGATATTTCGTCGAGTTACGTTACCATTTCTAATATTATTCTAATACTTATTACTTTATATAATACGTATTATATTATGATAATAGTATTACAGTATATGATATATCAGTATTATACTAGAATAATAATATATATAGTATAATAGTACGATATGGATGAAAAGATAGAATATAAATTCTAGTTGGAGACTCGTATTGATATTCCCGACAACTTTTCATAGGCTTAGAATATCAATTTTCGTTGAAAAAAGAATTTATTATAACTTCCGTATCTTGACAAAAGTACATACTATGAAATAACTTGAATAAATATTACATTTTCTTCTGAAAATTTAATCATTTTTATTTGAAACATTTACATGTGTTATAATATAATCTTCAATCAAAAATAACAATGATATAAATATGACATTTATCTTTGATAACGTGGCAACTTTTATTTGAAATATTTATTCGTAAAATCAATTAAATGTTTACATATTCAGTCATATAGTTTCAAATGAGACACCAGGTATATACTTTGTACCCATTTCTCTCTCTCTTTTTTTTTTTTTAGTGAGATCTTACGATCTTTATAACGACATTAAAGATAACGCGAAAGCTCGTATCATCGAGATTTATACGGTTTCGTGGACTTTTGTATGCATAAGTGTAGGATCTGATCTCTCGAGAGACTATGCTAACAATTTTTTTATTAATTTTTTTTTCTCTTTTTATTCCGACTAATTCTTCTTTTTTCAACGAGTAGGTTGATATCTCACGACAAATGAAATATATTATAACGAACAAAAAATGTCTTAAAATTAATATTCATCTATTTCATTTTGCTTATTACAAAATAATAGAAAAACGTCATATAATACTTACGGATCGATGAACGATCATTTTCATATTTCCCGAGAGAAAGAGACGAGCTATATATACATCACGTATGTGATACGATTGTACGTTTTCCAGCGATTTCTCATTCGTTGCATATTCATGCATAGCTTTTCATTAATCGACTCGTATCGTTTTTCATAATCACATTTGAATAATAAAGAAGAGAGATACGAATGGAAAAAGAAAAAAAAGAAAGAGAGAGAGAGAGAATGAGAAAGATCGATCATCATCGAACAAGTTTTTTCGTCGTAGAATTGATGTCAACATGACGTCATCATTTTTCCGATTTTCAAATCGATTATTAAAGAAACGATAGCACGATATATTCAGTACTCTTTCCCAATAGCGTAATAAAATTTCAACGAAAAAAAAAATATATCCAAAATGAAAGAAAAAAATGATAAAAATAATATACCCTTTTGTATTTATTCGTAAAATGATTTGTTCGTTTTCTTATGCATCAAAAATATAATCATTATTTAAATCCTATCTAATAAATCAGACTAATTCGCTAATTGTATTTTGTGTCATTAAGGTGTTCCGAGGCGAACAAATAATTCCCGATTATTAAATATCGAGTGACTATAATTTAATGGAGAATATCGCTCGATAAAATATGTAACGAAGCGTGTTTTGTTTGTGCCGTAACGAGCATAATGATTCGTGCATCGTTCGATGGGATAATTGAAAATACGAGAAAATTTTTTACGCTTCGATAAAACGCCAGCGTTAATTAATAAATGGCCAAACGAGAGAGTGAGAGAGTAAGAGAGAGAGAGAGAGAGAGAGAGAGAGAAAAGAAATTGTTTGTGGTTCGCAGGAGCAAAAAATCAACTAACTAATAATCAAGCTCCATTGGAAATTTTTAAAAGAGATCTTTATAGCTGGTAATATGATCGGCTATTTTCCAAACTCATGTAATCTAGGTATCTTTACATAGATATACATATATATATATATATATATATATATATATTGGAACCCTTTCTCGGTTCCACGTATATAAACGAATCCTATTTTTCGATACATATAGCCATTAACATTACAAACTTTTTATCTCTTCCGTATCGTTTCCTACTTTCGACGAACATCATTCAACTATCGTAACAATTTTCGTACGAAACTTTGCCACGTGATGTATATCATCACATTTATATTATTCCAAGGATACACTGACGTCGATCAATCATCGCGTACGCCATGCTCGTCTTTATAACTTTTATTATGATCCTTTCAACGTGTTCCATGTCACACGTATATACTATTATTATCGATAGATAACTAAACTTCGTTTCTAAGCATGAGAATGATTTTTTATCATTGGTAAATAAAGTATAGAAAAATAATTACCGATATAATCGTAATTTTGTTAGTGGACTAAATAACTGATTTTATGATTTATTTCAATAAAAAGAAAAACAAATAAAAAAACAAGGAAATATGTAATTTAAACGTATTAATCAAATTTTCTATAGCGTGTATCACGTTGTTTGTACAGTTGACCTGATAATAATTCTTGTTTCTAAAAAAACAACATTGCACATGATAGGTTAAATGTGAATTATTTAAAAAAAAAAGGAAAAAAACAAGATATCATTCAATTGAACGAATTTGGAAATAAATAAAAAATTGGAATTTGTAAAGGAAAGATGTAAAGTTTCAACTCAACGGTAAATACCGTGCTGCGTTATCAAATGTCTATAATAAACCATGTCCGATGGTAAAGATACAAAAAGAAGCCGTAATCGAGACGAAGGTGGTCGTAAAATTTAGCAACGAATGAACGCGAACAGGAACGAACGAGCATCGAAACGAGAGAAACGAGCAAGAGCTATCGTGAAAAGCATCTACTATACATATACATACATACATATCCATGTACATACACTCACATATATACAAAATGTATCTATATCGAAATATATTTTTACTCGTTATACGTTCACCGTTCGAACGTTAAACGACTCGAGTTTCACGGGACTGGATAGTAGTGAATATTGGTTAACGGGGAAGTAAATTATAACAAACCGCGCGCATATCCGAGAGGTCTCTTTCCTTTTTTTTTTTTTTATAATGCTCACTCGTTGAATTTTACTTCTTTTGCTCTCGAGGAGATGGAAAAGAAAGGAAGAATAAGTATGAGAAAAAGAGAGAGAGAGAGAGAAATAAAAAGAGTAACTTTTACAAGTACTTTCGTAGAGTCCTGTACTTTTTCTTATCGTTAGTGATTTTTCGACTTTTGTTTACATTCAAATCGACCGCCGTAAATTCAAAGAGGATTCATCAACGTCTAGAAAACTTCGAAAGTCATAATACAAAAGTAATTTTGTATCTTTTTTTTTCTTTTCCTATTTGACTTATTTTTATATCTTTTATATTTTATTTTATTACATTTTTTTTTTTTTGGTTTAAACCATAGAAAAAACTAGGAGTAGAATTATGTCACGATTTTACCGGCACCGGAAAGTAATACAAATTTAGTATCCCTTCTCTTCCTTCCCTCCACCCCTCTCTTTCCATAGGTCGAACAACTCGTAAGACAAATATACGTACTTATCGTTCCTTCCGCCTCGTGAAACGACTTACGACCTACGAAATTTCACGTAACTACAATGTTAAACTGCTCAACGCCGTTTCTCTTTATCGGTGGCAACAAACACATATGTAAGTATAAGCAAGTATATAGAGACATCTTACGTATTATCCCTTCATACTTGCGTTTATATAATACCTACTATGAAATTTTCTCATTCATGTGCAAGCTCGTCGTAGCCAACTTGCCATCATACTACTCTCGCTCGCGTTATACTAAATCGAAATCTTACTCTTACTCTTACTCTAACTTGAGATTTCAGATTCGTCGTAAAGACGACTCTCGTAAAAGAATTGCGTTAAAGTTAACGTTCGACCGTTAAGAAACGTACCGATAAAATAAAATCTTAATCCGTTTCAAACCTTCGCCAAGAGATTTAGGATCCTCGTATTCTTTTTTTTTTTTTGTTTCTTTTTGACCCCCAACCTTCTCTCCCACACCCTTCTCCTCCTCCTTCTCCTCGCCACCAAATTCTTTTTCTTTCTCTTTTTTTTACTTTTCTCTTATATTATTCTTTGCACTTTTGCCACTTTTCGGTAAAAGAAAGAAAAAAAGCTTATCACACACTTATACTTACCGTTGTCCTTTCCATTTTTTTTTCTTTTTTTTCAAATCATTCTTTAATGATTCACGTATACAGTAGACGAGTTCATAAAGCACAAATTTTAATAAGACGTTGAAGATATTTATAATACGAATTTCTTGTTCGTATACAATAAAATATGAGAATTCGCCGTATTTAAAAATTAAATTAATCCTAATTGAGATTTATATTCTTTGTTTTCATCGTTAGTGATTTTTTCTGTTTCGTAATTGTTTCTTTTCATTTTTTTTTTTGTAATTTGTGATTTTAAACACACCGTTATTAAAAATAATTCGCTAAAAAAAACCAAAATTTTAATTTTTAAATATTTATATGTTAATTATTTAAATAAAAAAAGAAAAAAGAAAAATAGCGAGAAATATATTCATTTAATGCGATTTCCAATAGCGCGAATTTAATATAACGGCGTAACAAATTAATTACGTTATATATGAGTCTACCATATAGTCAATTATTCTGGCCAGCAGAACTTGTTAGATATTTATTTCTATTTCTCATTTTATCTCTCTTTTTTTCTCCTATATGATATATATATATATATAGAAAGAGGTAAATGTTCTTTACAAAATTTAACTCATCCAACTAATATTTTAATACTCTCAAGCGAATAGAAGTATTTTAAATAGAATTTCAAAATTATTTAACGAGATCGTTTAAAAGTTTTTCAGCTATCAGTGAAGTCGTCCTTCGTCGTCGTCGTCGTCGTCGTCGTCGTCGTCATCGTAGTCGTCGTAGTCGTCGTTTTCTCTTTGTCGTTGTCGTTGTGTCATCGTAGTCACGTTGGTGTACGACGACGAGTGGCATCACGAGAGAGTTTATACGAAAGAGGGAGAAGAATTTTAAACGAAACGAAATCTTTAATTCCCTTCTAGCCTGGAGGAGAGAAGCGGAGATTTAACATCCTTCCGCCCTTCCTCCATGCCCTTCCTCCATGCCCTTCCTCCATGCCCTTCTTCCATGCCCTTCCATCTCGAAGGCCCATACCCATCCGGTTTAATTCCTTTTTCCATCTTTCTTTTTATTTCTTTCTTTCCTTTCTTTCTTTCATCCTTCCTTCTTTTCTTCCGTTTCTTTTTGTTTCTTTTTTTCTTCTATTTTTCTTTTAAATTAAATGTAACATCTCTCGAAGATCGATCATTTTGAGATTATTAGTAAAACTAATCGTAAAAGACATAACCAATCAATGAAGTTTAATATTAAAAATCCACATGATTCTTTTTTCATTGTCTGTTTCAGCGAAAACGGTTACGTTTGCATCATGTTTCATAAAAGGGACGAACACGTGATGGAGATGCAACTATCAAAATGGAGCAAGGAACCGGACGACGTGTGCAACTCGACTACATTTAACTCTTATTCGACACCGTTCACAACGTTCATTAGTAAGTCAGAAAGGGGTCAGGAGGGGGAAGGGATCGTTCTGAAATAAATTTTCTCTTGGAATATTCGTATGGTAAAAGAGAAATGAGAGGAATGGAGTGATTCATTATTCCAAACGAATTTGAGATAGAGATAAAGATGGAAAGATAGAGAGAAAGAAAAAAAAGATTCGTCTATTCTTTATTATCTCATCTAGTCGACACATTATACTACCTTAAATAAACGATTTTCTCAAGTGTTGTGACAAGCACGAATCGAATTCGAAGTGATTTGCTTCGAAGCAATTTATAGTAAGCCGTAAATTGAATGTTCGTTCGTTCGTAAAAGAGAGAGAGAGAGAGAGAGAGAAACAGATAGACAAATAGACAGAGTAAGTTGCCGAAACGTCTTTTTTTAACTTCGAGTTTGACTTCGTGGCTTTCTCGATTTCCGTTATTATCCGTTATCGAGCAAACGTGTTTCTCACTCGACTGATCACTACTACTACTCCCAGTCTTACTCCGAGTAATCTCAAACTTGCAAAAGTCCTTGCTGTGAGATAAAAAGAAAAAAAAATATCGATCGTCGTTCTTTATTTGTCCTCTTCCTTCTAACAAGTCCGTTGTTGACCGAAAAAAAGAACGGACAAAAAGATAGAGAAAGAGAGAAAGAGAGTGAGGTAAAGTTAGACGGAAAGAAGAAACAAGAAGGTATAATCTCTTTGAAGAGTACGAAAAGAAGAAGAGGGTCAAGAGGACCAATGTTGAAGAGGCGTTAGAGGGACGACCCCGCTTAATCCAAGGGAAAACTCGAACTGGAACGTGTTCACCAACTATACACCTTGTTCGAACTTATTTGGACGTATACATACATGTATATACATACATATGTATGGGTATGGTATCGATCGATGAACGATGCCAAGACTACCATAAGATAAAAAGATAGAGAGAGATAGAGAGAGAAAAACTAAACGAGGATAATACTTTATCTCATTGTCAGTATCTATCATCGAATTTGACAAAAGCACTGAAATATTTAACAATCGTATAATCTTTATACGACAGTAAAACATAATGTAAACAGTATGCGTTATGTTTTTACCTTTTAACTTATTTCAATAAGAATATATTCTATATATATATATATTATATGTATGAACACGTATTATACGTGCACACGTGAAAAGTTACAAAGTATTAGGAATTTTAACAATCAATTCACGCAACATTTTACGAGCACACGTAACATCTTTCTCTCTCTTTCACGAATCTCAAATCGTTATAGCCATTATTCGATTCCATAAAGCGTTACGAAGAACCTGGTCGTTTCAAATTTATCACAGCTATACTTACGATTCTCTCTCTCTCTCTCTCTCTCTCTCTCTCTCTCTCTCTCCCTCTTTCTATCTATCTATCTTTTTTCTTTCTCTATATTTTTATTTCTCTCTATCTTTCTCTAACTTTCGACGTACAAATACGCGGAAGATAGCGTGCGCAAACGAATAAATTCCGTTCTATGTTGTAGTTGGGTTAAAAGTAGAAATGCATGAAGGAAATATGGTCGGGAGCTTTGGAACCTAGAACTTTTCAGTCGTGAAATTTGAATCTCGAGAATATCAAGAACTAGAAACTTTTTTTTTCTTTTTATAATCAGAACATCGTACTCGTATAGAATGTTCATCTATAACTATTTGTACTATGTGTTTTTCAATGTATATAAATATATATACATTTAATTTGTGATATTGATAAATGTGAGATTGACATGTTTATTATTTATTGTAGTATCAAGGAAAGGATTATTTGTTGAAAATAATACCGTTACTAATGTTTTCCATCTAGATCAATGTACACTATAGAATTTTGTCACAAAGTAAGGATAACTTGTGGTTGACTTTAACCAATGTGAACTTTAATCAACGCTGTACTGTCTATTAACAGAACACGAGATACTAAAATGATACGAATTTTCAGAAACTCTATTAGAAACCATACCGGCAACCATATGTATATATGGGTCATGAAAAATATTGTTACCAGAATACGTGAGTGCATCGTTCGAAATGTGTAGGAGGTCATTTAAAAATAATTTATATTCAAAAAATAATTCTTTTTTTTTATATTAGTTTTATAAAATCATGACAAATGGAAAACAAGTAACATACATAATATATCTCTCTTTTATCAATATTATAAATAAAATGTATGTACATTGAAATAACGTATAATTTCAAAATTATTAAATGATAAACGAACGTGTATAAAAAAAAATATCTCATAAAATATATATTTAACTAACATTTATTTTACTTTTAATTAAACAAAATGAATGGAACAATGTATTAAAAATATTTTGCAATCGATATAAAACGTCTAGTATTTGTATTTTCATTTTATTTTTATATTTTCTTCTCTGTTTGTTTTTTTTTTCATGAACTCGCATTAGCATCGGATCCAATGACAAGACAATGTCCGTACCTTGGTCGTTACGAGATTGTTTCCGTGGTGCAGTGGCACAGTGCCGACAACGTCGAGGATACTCTCGAAGTGGACGGCGAGTTAAGCATAGCAAACGTCGTCAAAGTACAGAACGTTAGAGTGACGTCGACGCCGTTCCCAAGGCGATGCCATCACGAGAGAGTTCGTTGGTTGGACATTGGATGCAGGACACCCGATCGAATGGAGTTTACGACCTCCTGCAGCGACGAAGCTCTATCTGGTAAGATCCTTTAGTATTCTATCCTTAGCATTAATCTTCGTTAGTGCAGTTTACACGAGTAATTAACTCGAAGATATTTTCTTAATGAAATATCTTCCGAGTGAAACGATCAACATCTTCTATCTCTCTCTCTATTACTCATGATCATTGTCTATAGAAATTTCGATGCCACAAAAATATATTCCTCGCATTACTATTGACACAATTCCAATCTAAAAGATGTAATGTATGTTCATTTCTCGAATATATTCACTTTGTTTCAAATAATTATATACATTTGAGGTTAAAGAATTAATAAGGACTTAAGTTACTTATAGCAAACGTGTAACATAGATAACAACGAAATTTAGCATAGATTCTATTTTTTTTATTTTCAAAAATCTATTCATTTATAAAAAATATACATCATCGTTTAAAAACGAGAAAGTATTGTGTATTCTACATGAATGTTGTTAACAACAGATTTACGAATCGAGCCAATTTGACTTATTCCAAATTTTTTTGTGATTCTATATATATATATATATATATATATATATATATATATATATATATATATATATATATATATATATATATATATAAAACTTAAATATTATTTTTTTAAAATATATGCTTAATTTTAATACCGTAATGAAATATACGTACATGATAATCCCTTCCCTCTTCCCACTTCTTCATTCAAACAATGTTTGTAAGTTTTTAAAAAATAGTAAACAAAACATTCGTAAATCTAGTATTAAACAAAACCCTAGGATACGATATGACACAAGAAATTTGCATTATAAACTTTCTTGTAAGATACCTTTTTCTGCCTTGCATCCCCACAGACTGTCTCAAATGAAATTTGATAATCGATGGTACATTAATTAAACATAAAATCTATAAATACTACATACGCAAGCTTATAGATTGAAAGGTTGTCTGAATATTGTAAGCATTAACAAGTGAAGTATTAAAAGGTGTATCGAGAAAAAATATAAAGAAAGATGAGTAAGTTAGGAAGAAAGGAGGTGTTAAGGAAGAAGAAGAAGAGCGATATTTTGACGTAAGACGTATGACGTTGAGTCTTTGAAATCGATGTAAGCCCTCTCTCTTTCTCTCTCTCTCTCTCTCTCTCTCTCTCTCTCTCTTTCTCTTTCTCATCATCGAATCTTCTCTTTTCCCTTTTTCTTTATACACTTTGCTCGTACTTGAACGAAGGTTGGATGGATCAGACACCGCAGGAGCTCGAGTGAGAAGGAAGAGTTCGACTATGACTGTGGAACACGTCCGCCAGGAACATCTTATCGGATTACTCGCTCCAGCTCACACCCCTTGTCCCGACCCGTTTCACCCTCAAGCATAACAACCCTCTTTTCTCTCCTTCCTTCTCTCTCTCTCTCTCTCTCTCTGTATGTCTCTCTCTCTCTGTCTCTCTCGATCTAACTTTCTGTCTCTGTCTCTGTCTCTGTCTCTGTCTCTGTCTCTGTCTCTGTCTCTGTCTCTGTCTCTGACTCTGACTCTGACTCTCTTGACTCTTACTCCGAAGTAAAGTTATCGAGAAAGCAGCAACGATAGTTAGTCGAAGGAAAGGCGCTGGCGTGACGGCTTCGCTAAGGTCTACGCGTCGGCGCGTTCCTCGCAAGAGAATTCTCGCTTTATTTAGTTGTAAGCACGTCGACGCCAACTCCAAAAGGGTATCGGTCAATTAGTTTCGTTGCTTCGTTGTACGAGCTTTGGAGAAACAAAGGAAAGAGAGAATGAGAGAGAGAGAGAAAGAGAGGGAGAAGGAAACTCAACTTTGGAAGTCGACCTAATCAATTTTAATCATCGTACTTACTAAGCGATGATTATCACATTACATCGTCGCCTTTCACTTTAACACGTTTAATATAACATAACATTTTTTTCCTTATATTAAAGATCTTTAAAAAGATTCTTGATAATAAAGGATTATTAACACTTTGCACTAAAAGTTCTTTTTCATTCATATTATCTACAACTCAATTTCTATAAAAAAAAAAAATCATATTCACATATTATAAGTAAATGATATATGCGCATTAAAAAAAAAGTCATAGTTGATATGTTGTAGACTAAATTGAATTTACTATAATTTTTTTTTCTTCATTGTCTCCATAGCAGAGCCATCGAGTGCAAAGGGTTAATATTTTTTTTTGTTTGATTTATATTTTTACTATAATATCGATTTCTTTTATCATTCGTATCATTACACGTATTACTGGATCGTAATTAATTGCCGATTAATCGTTAAAGGAATTATAACTTTTTCTTTTATGATATTTTATATACATATTACTGTAAAAAACAGAAATTTAAGAATGTTAAAATTCATATAATCGTTTGTCGATACATACCAAATATGTCGATGAAAGTTCGAGTATTTAGGTTTATTCTTATACATTAATATTTCGAATATATTAATATCCTTTGAATAATGTTAATTCTTATATATTAATATTCCAAACGACCATGTCAATCTTTACATTGCCCAATTTCAGTCTTTCATGGTAACATATGTTATACATATAGGTAAAACAAGACCATTTTCAACTAAACTTTACCCGAATCGTTTTAACAATTCCCAGAGCTAATTTACTTTATGAGATTGTCACGAGGAAGTTAGAGATGAAGTTTTTTTATTTTTTCAAACTCATCCATCTTTATGATCCCTAGTATCATTGTAAATGCACTTATCTTTATATTAAAGAGTAAAAAAAGAAAGAGAGAAAGAGAAAGAGAGAGATAAGGAAGGAGAGATGATAAAGATTGGTTGTTAATTTACAGCAGGTTTGTAGCATAACCTTTATCACGGTCCTACGCAATAATCCTTCGAGGTATTAATGCACTTGAGCCTTGAGACAGAAGACAAACCACGTTTCGCATCTGGATTCTAGAATTATTTTAACGGAACGAGCTTTGTGTCTCTTTCTCTCTCTCTCTCTCTCTCTCTCTCTCTCTCACTCTCTCTTGTTGATTCTCTCTTTCTCGACCGTATATAGTGAGCAAGTGAGCGAACGAATCGTAGAGCGTTGACAGAAGCAGGGATTTAGGCACTCGAGCCTCCTCTTTCCTCTCCTCGTGTCTCGCGTTTCGTAATTGAATGTGTATGTGTGCTCGACACAAGAGTAACGAGAGGAACGAGTGGAAAGCAAAATGGCTGTTAAGACTTCGTACAAACAATTGATTTCTCTCTCTCTCTCTCTCTCTCTCACTCTCACTATCTCTATTTCTAGATCACTGTCGTTATCACTATATCTCTATCCTTCTCTCAATTCAACACCATGCAGAATTCACGTTGTTCACGATTTACGATGAATTGATGTCGAGTATTATATTATATTTTGTTTTATCGATTCCAAGAATTGTATTTATTTTCACGAAATAATTGTGATCCAACGATAATGTCTCATTATTATTTTATAATAATAATAATAATCGTAATGCATCTTATATTGCATTTGGTCGAGTTGTCCAGTTTAAAAATTTCTTACCGAACTTACACATCCCCCTCAATAACCATCCCACCACTCTCTACACCTTCGGTTCTACTTTTCAATTACGACGAATTTTCTCGTTCATGAAAACGTCGGCTACTTTTCTCGACCGTTCAACAAATATCGGCTTTGGCGAAAGTTGTTTCTTCGGAGCTTTCAACTCTGGATAAAATCGAATGTGGATTTCGATTCGATGAGATCCGTGAAGTGAGAACTCTAGCTGCACATTTCTACCGATCTAAGTTTCTTACGGTTTTCTCAGTGAAATGGGTAAAAGTAGAAGAAAAAAAAGAAGAGAGAGAAAGAAAGAAGGAAAGAGAAATAAGGTGAACCACGTTATTAGTTTCTCGAACGCTTGCTGATACCGATTTTCTACGTACACAAAGCTGAAAGAGTGCTATATCGATAAGAAGAGAAGAATAAAAGTTAAGAAGAGAAAGATAGAAAGAAAGAAAGAAAGAGATAGTAAGAGTTTCGATGAGCGCCGCTGTAAATTTTCCCTTCGTAGACTCTCAACTTCGATCAGGTGTACTCGCTCGAATTGTCGCGACCCATATCGAACGATTTACGACTTTGCTATCTTTTCGAGCCGTCGAATACGGGCGAACTGAATTGCTAGAATGTTTTACCTCTTGAATCCTATTTGAAATTTTTTAATTTATCATTTCTTATTTTTTTCTTTTTTTTAACGTTTAAACTATAAACAATGTATATTTGTTTTTTCTATTGAATCAATTTAAATGATTAATTATTGATTAAATACGTTCTGTTAGAAGAATTAAAATTTACTTAGATTTTGTTTAAAATGTTAATTCGAAATAAATCAAATATTTTATTTCAAAAATATATATTAATTCATATTTATAAGAAAAAAAAATAATAATAATATAAAAACAATGTGAAAACTCACTTTATTATAATTATTCATTTGGAGTAATTCAACGAAACATGTTCAACATGTTTTGTCAAATTGATTTACGTAGACTTTTTATTTAAGTCACGTGAATTGTATTATTTGCATATGTCCAATATATGAATAGTAAACATATCACATACATGACCTGAACAAGAAATTCAGAATAAACTGCTTTTCAAAGATATCAAATTTTAATAAGTCTCATATTTTGTTTAATTTTCACAGAGTATTTGTGTCATGGAACCTGGATCGAAAACGACACAGCTTACTTGGTGGCGAGTACCGATGTTGGCCGTTATTGTCTCGTTTACAATGCATCTGCTGCAACGACTAGAGATGGAGAACTTTCTGTAACGGGTCATCTTGCATCATGTCCGAGAGCTTCACATCGGCATTCTGTTTCTTGGCAAGTTAACCTCACTTCCTATGGTAAGCATTACAAAAATTTGATAAAATTTGAAATAAAGTTTAACGTCTTAAGGGGGGGGGGGTACTTTCTCCGTACGGCAGATTCAACAAGAATTACGTGTAAACGATAAAATTACGATCGATTTAACAAATAAAAGCTGTTCTTTACACGAATACATTTTAACAAAGCTTTTCATAATTAAATTATAATTTTTCTCAAAGAAATGATACACATATATTTTACTTAAACGATTTACTTTAATAATTAATAATAAAATGAGGTATAATATATAATAAAAGATGTTATCCGCGAAAGCCACTATAGTGGCGCGTAATGCTTAAAAGGTTAAACAAGGAAAACTGACACACTTGATGATATTTTTCTTTTATAATATTTTTATTTCTACTTTTATTTTATTTTTTTACTTTCATTTATTTATTTTCAAATAAAATGTTAAAATCATCGATAGTATCTCGTGAAAAGATTTCATATCGTCGTATCATTTGAATTTCAAATTATCAAATCTTTTTTCATTTTTCCTTAAACATTTTCTCTCTCTCTCTCTCTCTCTCTCTCTTTTTTTCTATTTCTCTATTTCTCTCTATTTCTCTCTTTATTTCTCGGAAAATAATTCTGTTCGCAATGACGAAATCTACACCGCACGTATGCATATAATTTCAAACGCGAATATTCGCGTGTTTGTACACAGCTTGATCTCGCTGAGTAAATTTATGGTCGTGCCACATCTTCATACGTTCATTCGTAGTTTCAGCATGGTATAAACGTTCATGTGTCAACCGAAATAGAAGAAGATATAAGTTAAAATACATACTTGAAATTCATTTTGTCAGAAAGTATTTCACGTAACATGTGATTCGAAATTGTTACCTTTTTTCTTTTTATTTTTTTTTTTTTTACAAAAAATTTTTATATGAAAAATTTTACAATTATGTAAATAATATGTTAACGTTTAAACGCAGCTACATTTATTGAGTATCATATTCGATATCGCTTTAGAGAAAATCGATTATTCAAAAAATGAATACATTACATATATATTATATATATACAATATACACGAATACATAATATAAATAAATAAATAAATAAAGACAGAAAGGGGAAGGGAAAGTCAATTGAAGTACTTCTCACGCGTTATATTTTATGACACGTATGTACGTCATATGTATATGATTGTAACGAGAAAGCTGTCCGTCCAATAATTTTACGAACATGTATTCATACTCTCCATCACGATTTTGCAACGATACGTTCGTTTAAAATTGATTTGTCCGTTGCGTTAGTTGGCTATGTTGTTGCTCGTTCATAAAGCGAACATTTACAACAGACACACGTATTGTATGTGTTCAAAAATAAAAGATGTATATATGTATATATGTATATAGTAGATGTACGTATAAGGTAGATAGATATTTGGTAAGTGTGATCTATTGCTAGTGATAGATACAATATGTGCAATATACAATAGATACATATTTGTTCCTGTTGTTTGCAGTTCAATGCGACGACATCTCGTCGGCATCGTCGTGGAGGTCACACGTGTCCACTACCGTGGTCATCATCGTCCTCAGCAGCATCCTCTTTGGTAGATACATCGCGAGGTGATGCCACTGAACCTTGAAGCGCCGTTCGCGAGTGGCTGTATAGTTTTAAATTTGGAAGAAAATCTTTTTTCGATGGACGATGCGACGAATTTTACAAACTAATGTGAAAGAAACAAAAGAGAAAGAGTAACCAAATAAAAAGATAGTAAAAGAGAGAAGAAAAAAGAAACAGATAATTAAATATTATTACTTATTATTATTATTATAATTATTATAATAATTATTATTATCATTATTATTATTATTATTATTATTATTATTATTATTATTATTATTATTATTATTATTATTATTATTATTATTATCAACTCGCGAGTGAAATAAGAAAACGAAAGGAAGAAAGTATATGTAATAATCAATTTTTTTAGTAATTAAGGAATAATAATAGCACTTTGTGCATCGTAAAAAGATATTTGAATGAAGGAAACAATGATAAGGATGATGAAAAAAAAAGTAGAAAAATTGAAACGATGAAAGAGATAAAAAAAAAAAATATATCGTGTGAAGAACGTGGACGCAAGCTGTGTATGCATAATTTATTTATTTACTTATATATTTATTTATTTGTTTATTTATTTATTTATTTATTTATTTATTTATTTATTTACATCGATAAAATAACATCTCTATTAACATTTAACATTACTACTTATCAATAATATCTATTATTGTTATTACTTATAATTAAATATTTAACATTCGCTACGAATGTGGCAGAATCGTAAAACGACGATGCAGCACCGGCTTTTTTTTGCAGGAAAATTCAATAGAATAACGCAAAAAAAAAACGTTCATCCAACGAGGAAAAGTTAAAAAGATCTATTCTCCCCTCCCTCTTTCTTCTTTCTTTTTATCTATTTTTTTCTTTTTTATTTTTATTTTATCTTTTATTTATTTTATTTTATTTGATTTTTCTTCTCTCTTTCTCTCTCTTTCTCTTTCTCTCTCTCCCTTTTCTCTCTCTCTCTCTCTCTCACTCTCTGTGTGCTATTGTGCAAAAAGAAAAATCCGATATCAGCAGTACATTCGATTTCGTTATAAAAGGAAAGAATTAGTTGTATGTAACGCGATCACCGGCTATTATCGATTTGGATCGTAAACTATTCAATAGAACGGTGATTCTAACGTTTGCATTATTGATAAATCGAAGTAAAACGACGAGAAATAGGGGGAAAAAATAAAAAATAAAATAGGTTCTGTAATAATAACGAAAGTAAATTGAAAATATTCTACATGCTAGTTTGTTCGAATCTTACGAAGAATTATTTATTACAATAAGTATAGATACATATAAAATAAAATTAAATGATAATAAACGTGTACGCATAGGAATTACGAGAGCGATAAAACAGGACAGGAAAGAAACAAAAAAAAGAAATAAAAACATTAAGATAAAAATAAAAGTAAAAAAAAAAGACGAATAAGAGCAACAAGGTCAAGAGATTCGGCGTGATTTTATTTTGCTCTCGCTTGGCGTAGAAAAAAGTGAGTGAGTGTGTGTGAGAGAGAGAGAGAGAGAGTGAGTGAGTGTAAAGAATGAATGAGATAGAAAGAAGGAGTAAGTGAGTGAGTGAGTGTAGGGTGTAGGATGGTAAATTCGATTCTGGTTTACTCCCAGTTCACTTCGATTTCACTCCCATTGGTAACACGGTCATATATTCCGTGCTCATACCTTCGTTGGAAATCTGATTTTTCCGCTACGTTACGATTTGCTTTTACTCCCATAGTGGTAACTTGCTCGAGTAACTTCCCTTTCGTAATTTCGTAGCAATTTCGATTCGACGTAAAACACATATTATATTATACTTGTGTACCTGCAACCAACCCGTGTGCTGTTACCTATATTTTATTTCTATTTTTCAAATAATACATAAATGACCATTACCTTTTTTTTCTGTCGAACGTTATGTTAAATAAATATATAATTTAATACATATAATATTTATATAATATATATCAATTATATATTTATATATAATATATATTATTTTATATTTTTTATTTCATTCATATATATTATATATATTATAATTATATATATATAATATTTATCTATATTATAATTATATATATAATATTTATATATATTATTTTATATTTTTTTTCGCTTTACACAAGTATAGCTCAAAATATATTTAGTAACGAAGTAAAATAATAATAAGAAGAAAAAGAAAAACAAATACATAATTGAATGTTGAAAATTCGAACGTCGAGTAATCATCAGAAATCTATGTATTTGTATTGTTATATTACATATGTATAGAAATATTTACTATATTTTTCTTCTCTTCCCTCTTCTCATCGACCCCCCCCCCACCCTTTTAATCGATCGATTTCCTCTATAAGAGATTATTTGGCAAGAATCCCTCAGATTTGGTTCTCTTTCCATTTTTTTATTTTTTTTTTATCCGATGAACATAAATTATGATTTCTATTCTAGAATTGCGTCAGATTCAGAAATATTCCATATTCCGATAAATAATATTTCCTATTCATGTAGAGAAAGGAAGAAAGAAAGAAAGAATAGAGAAGAGAGAAAGAGAGAGAGAGAGAGAGATAGAAAAAATAAATTGAGAGTGCATCGTGTTGAACGAACAGAATGTTATATAAATTGATGTATTATAAAAACAAGGGTGCTGGGGCCAATATTACGTGAATGCGTTGATAGTCGACCGAGAGAAATGAGAAAAAGCGACAGAAAGAAAAAAAAATACAGAGAGAGAAAGAGAGTAAGAGAGAAGGAATGAGTGAGAGAGAGAAAGATGGAAGAACAGAACTTGCACGCGTGTATATGTGTGTGTGTGTATGCGAGTATGAAAGAGATATGGAATGAAAGAGAGATTTTACGAAAAAAACGAAAAAAGGGATGATGATGATGATGATGATGATGATGATGATGATGATGAAAGCGAAAAGAAAATTTATAATACATATTTTAAGGGTACCATGTAATACTTTACTCTCTCTGCCACATTCGCAATTTCGAGTGACGACGAAGGATACGTTACATTTGAAATAAAAAAAAAAATGAAAAAAAGAAAAAAAAAAGACGTAAAAAAGAAGTAAAATAATTAAAGAGTTCGAGTGTACTTAATCCGCGTGCTTCAATTTAGATTTTTGTGAGTATAATGTAAAAAAAAAAAAATAGAAAAAAAATGAGAAAAAAAAGGAATAAGTAAGAAAATTAAAAGAGGAAATCGATCTTCGTTCATTTGCTTGTTTTATTTAATTTTCTCAAATTTCAATTTTTCATTATCATCGATATTTTAGTTAATGAGAGATATTTATTCAAAAACAACGTAATTATTATTATTATTATTATATCATTTTGAAGATACTAAAGCGGAGGCTCTTTACTAAACATACGTATTTCTTCTTTTGCATTAACGATTAAGCGGTTTTAAAGATATAAATATATACATACATATACATATAAATATATAAATAATATATTATAATAATATACATACATGTATAAAAATTATTTTAGATTATAAGATATCTGTAAAAAATTAAGAATATAATGCACCTTTCTGTATAAATAATAAATAAAAAAAGGAAAAAATAATAAAAAAGAAAAAAACAAACGAATCCGCTAAACACTTGATCGTACGTATTATATTATAAATATAATATATATATATAGATATAGCACGGCCAATAAGATAAAAAAATAAGAAAAATGATGAAATTTTTTAATCGTTTTTCGAATTATAACGACGACAACTGCAACGGTGACGACGATACTCGTCTCGATCGTCTCGCCGTATAAATCTCGACTTATGAAGACAATTTGCAAGAAAAAAAAAATAAGCGACATATCTATAATATACGGTATGTAGAACGAAAAGAGAAATGGAAAGAGATTAAAAAAAAAAAAAAAAATAAACGTTAATATCTCGTAGAAAAAAATTAGAAAGACGGACGATTGTTTTTCTTCTATGATAAGAAAAAAACTATCTACCAATTTGTAAAGAAAAAGAAAGAAAATCCAAGAAACAAAACTAAAGAATACGTGTGTGTGTGTGTGTGTGTTGTGTGTGTAAGATTTGAAAGAGAAAAAAATGATAAATAAGAAACTTTAAATATTCGCGAAACCACGACAAAGTAGTAGTACTATAATACATATTTTTAAGTGCTATCAATTTTAATTTAAAAAACTTTAATGATATGGCAAATCGTCGAATTGCACGTAAAAAGTAAAAAAGAAAAGAAAAGAAAAAAAGTGAGCGATTAAAGCGATCTTTGTTATCGATCGAATAAAATAAATAAAAAAAAAAACGCAGTCGTCCGTTACGAAGAAAATGAACTGTTTAAAAGTGACGGATTTTCTTCCGAAATCTTTCGTTTTAAATAACTAAACTCGATTTCCGTTTAATTCGCGAATCGACAAAATATTTGATTCGATATGTAAATAATAGATGTAGTTAAAAAAAGGGATCGAGTAGAAACGGAGAACAAACAACGTGTTTTCGAGGCGTACGTTGATCGTAGCACGGTCGTGTTATACTAATCATTCCTGTATAAAGAAAAGAGAAAAAAGATAAAGCAGGATGAAAGGAAAAAAAGAAAGAGAGAGAGAGAGAGAGAAATAAAAGAAAAAAAAGAATGAAAGAATGTAGATTTCAGGGTATTTATATCGAGGGTTATATAGTTATACAGATATACAAAAATATTAAAATTATAAAATATATTAAAAAAAAAAGTATATATATATATAAATATTATATATTATATGTATATATACTATGTTTTTATTGTTGTAAAGTTAAGAAAGTAAAAACGATCGAATAAGTTCGTCAATGAATGATAAACTTTGAAAAGCATCGAAGAATAAAAAAAAAATTATATGATTCGCATTGTAATAGCACGATCGCACATAAATAAAATCCAATCTTAACACTAAACTTATCACGGAAAATTATATTATTACATTTAATTGTAAAGCTTTATCTTTTTTTTTTTATTTGCAATCTTCTTTAATTTTAATTACAATTGTAAATATCATTTTATTAATATTTAAAAATAATTGTTATTTATTCAAGACAATACAAAATTGACTATCTTTGAATTATTATTTGAAGATCAATCGTTTGGACGATTATAGTATAAATAAATAGAAATTAACTATCGATAAGTTTAGTGTTAAATGTTCGTGGTCGCGTTACAAAACCGGATGTATTTTATTTTGGCAAAAAAAAAAAAAACAAAGAAATCCTTCCTTAGGGTGGAGAAAACGAAAGATGATTCTTTTAAAAATACTTACGTTCGATTTAAAAATAATAAAAAAATATAAAAATAAAAAACGAACAAGAATAGCATATATAATTGTAATATGCGAATCATCGCTTGCTTTAAAAGGTACATAACTAAACAATAAGTACTAAGAGCACATGGCTTTCTTAGCGAGATATTCATCGATGCACGTTTACTTGGCTGTTTCAAAAAAACCACAATTGCTATCATGAGTCTGTCTCCTATTTATTTTGTTACATAGCTTACGCCAGAGTTAATACATTGCGTGAATATAAGAAAAGGCTACACGATCGTTTATCAGCAAAGAGAGAAATTTGAAATGATAAAGTAGAAGGAAAACAAAAAAAAACCAAATCAATGTTCCTTATCTTTTGCAAACTCACAACCTCAAGCTTTAATAATTTGATTCCAAAAAAAAGAAATAAAAGAAAAGAATAGAATGAGAGAGAAAAGGATAGAATATAAGAGAAAGATATTAAAATACGAAAAAAACTAACGCAATGATTCCTAATTTTGAAAATTACTGTGAATGTAATTTAATTATCTTGCTCGTCGTTTCGCGTTAAAATCTAGTGTCGGAACATACACATGCATATAAATATATATATATAAATATACACATACACACACATACAAAACACATATACAGACATTCACGCACGACTGCCTGTAGAACGTGACACAACGATTATTACCGTCTTTTAGTCTTATTATAACAAAATAAAGAAAGAAAGAAAAAATAATGCGAAAGATATGGAGTACGATCGGTGGTGATCTTTAACGATTTTGTACATGGGTTATAAAGAGTATGCCAGGTTCGACTATATATGAGTGGAAAGTAAATAAAACATTTCATTGTGATCGTGAAAAGGTACGAATGGATAATCTCTCTTATGATGAATACATTTTTTACCAAAAAAGTTATATCAGCTTTATCTCGCGAACGAACTTCACGCGGACTATATTAAAGTAAATAGAAAAGTGTATGTGTGTGTGTGTGTATGTATGCGTGCATATTGGTACGTTCGAGAGAAATAAAAAGCGAGAGAGAGAAAGAAAACAGAAATGTGTGTTTATGAAAGAAAGAGAAATGAATGTTGAGAAAAATGTGTACGTGTTGTACGTAATATCGGTAAGATGAAAGATTAAGATTAATGAAGAAATGGTGAAAGAATTAGAAAAAAAATTGGTACAAGTTTTCTCTGCACTGTCAGACTCGATTAAAAAGGTACTATTATACTAAAAAGAAAATGAAAATAAAAAAAAAAAAATAAACAACAAGAATAAGAACAAAAAAATCCACGCTTAAAAGCCACCAAAAATCTCTACATACTGAATGTTTTACTATCGGATTAAAATATTACGATAATACTTATTAATGTAAATGGTTTTTCATTATTATATTATAGATGTTACTCAATAATATATTTACAAATAATATTAAGCCAAAGTAATCGTTTTATTTCGTCCTATCTGGATAAATGTTGTGATCCACGTTTTTTCTTTTTCGTTTTTTTTTTCTCTCAAATATATCACCTTAGAAGTAAGGAAAAGGAAGGTAATGTGATTGAAAAAGAAATATTTAGAGCAATGAAAGAAATGACCCATAGAAAAAGCAAGTTCCGACAATAAATATGTTTTTATTACACATATATTTCGTACGAGGGTTACACGATATTAATACATGTTCATTTAACTGTCCAGCAATCAAACACGTTGTATTTTTAATTTTTTCTTGTCACCGTGATTATCATTATCATCATCATCATCATTATCATCATTGTCATCCATTATTATCGTCAAAAATCATCATCATCAACATCATCATCGCTGTGTTTACTATCATTCCTCAGGAAGTTATCGGTAATTGTCACACTTTGTAAAACATTGTCATTAATCTAAAGTAGTCTCGAATCACCCGAAGAAATGAAAGAATAAAAACGTCGCGCTTTTCAATGCTTTTTAAAAGGGCATAATTTTGTTGTTGTTGTTCCATTATTAGTTGTTTAACCTATTTTCTTTTTTAATTTTTAATACTGTTCGTGCCCTTTTTTTCTTTACATTCGTAATGAACAATTGATAAAACGATTATGAGAGTTTGGAAGTTTTGGGTGCATAATAAATTGTACCTGCGCATTCACGATATTGTTTCCATTATATTATCATTAAAATTATCTCTTAAACGTATTCCACGATAACTAATTAACACAACGTCGTCTCAGACACATCGGACGATTCATTTTAAATTTTACTACTAACTTCCAGTTGTTATCTTTTTTTTCGATCTTCCGTCACTTAACGACGACAACGAAGTTAATTACATTGTTTTTTTTTTATTCTATCTTTTTTACTTTCTTTTCTCCCTTCATGCTATACTCTTTTTTATTCTTGTTTATTTTTTGGTTTCCTGACCTCAGTTCTTTTGTGTTAATAGATAATTATTAATCTTTATAACCTCGTTGCTTATGCCCTAAGAAACTTCGTTAAGTTGATTTTTTTTTCTTCAGCTTACAATCTAATCGTGTACTTCGTAAATCTTATAATTAAATTTTTTAATAATCTAAGCTTGGTGGCCAGCACCAAAACACTCACTAAATCACTGTCTACGGACACAGATACAGATTTTTTTCGTTCTCGATAGTTGATACGATTACGTGGACCAAAAAGAGATACCACACACATACATACACACACGCACACGCATACGCACACACACGCACACATGAGTCTCCTCCTCAAATTCTTTTTCGCTTTTTTTTTTTTTCATCTTTTTTATAAGTTTTTTTTCTTCCTCGATCATCAGCATCATTATCATCATTATAATCCCTTACGCGTTTCACGCACGACAGGTAGAGGAACTTACTATCTATTAAATATGTATAAGACGTTTTCATTTTTTTTTCTTTTTTCTGTTATTCCTCCTTCTTTCAAAATTGATTTCACTACTACGATATAATACAATGATCGTTCGTATGTGCCTCGATTATTATTTTGAGTTTTTTCCATCTTTTTTTTTTTTCTATTATATAGTAAATCCTTAACTTTATAATGACTAATCTTTGAATGACTACTTAATCGAAGCGAATTACGAACGACTCTTTTCGAAAGAAAATAATACGATTTTGAAGGATCAACGCACGCTTTTACATTGAAAAAATACTAAACGATCGACGTTCAGAAGATCATGAATTTTGTCTTCATTCCTTCCCCTTTCTTTCCTTTTCTGTCTACATATGAATCAAACTAGACTTTGAAATCAGATCTTTATATATATATATATGTGTGTCACGCGAAGATCGTCTCGAACGTCGAACGTGAACAACTCAGAGAAAAGTTCGAGTGGATTCACAAAGACATTAAAGCGAAGTTGTGTCTATATTTTATTTCTTTTTTTTTTCTTTTTAATTTTTTTTTAACTATTTTTCCTTTTTTCTCCCTTATATCTGTTGGTGACATTTTTGTTTGCCATAATAATACATCGATCTGCAGTGGCGGGGGGAGAGGTTGGGGGGCGGGCATTTGTGTTCTATAAACACATTTACAGGTCCTTTTCCATTATAATTTTCTATCGATCGCTACAAGCCAGGAAAGAGAAAAATACGTGGTTCCGTGGCGTGGCGTGAAACGTTATCGGTAATAATAATGGCGTACTCGATGATGATCGACCTTTCTTTTCTTTTCTTTTTTTGTTCTTTTTTTTTTTTTTTGTTTTCAACAACAATCATCACTAATATTACTCTTTGGTTAGAAAGAATTTTTACTTCTCATTTTAAGACTTCCTGCGCTTTATGGTCGCGCGTCTTCGTCAATTTTTTAAATTACAATTTTTATTTAGCGTATTTTGTTAATTATTAGAATGCATGATTACTCGTGATATTTGATGTCTCTCTCTTTCTACACGCGTTTACATAATTTTTTTTTGTTTTGTTAATATTATTTTTTTTTTTTTAATTATTTTTTGTATAATATGTGTGTATATATCTTTATATACGGTCTGTGTCTCTCGTCCTGTGTAAGAAATAGCGCGAAAAGTGTACAAAAGAGCGTATATGTATATTATGTAATTTTTTTTTTTTTAATGTATGTGTGTCATGTCACGCGTTCTCAAATGTTATTTTTCATTTTGATTCGCAAGAAGAAAGCATTTTTATTTTTTTTTTTTTGTCGTTTCTTATGTGTTTCTTTTTTCTTTTTTCCTCGTCGCGAGTTCGAATGTGAATTAATTTTAATACAAACCTAACAAGTCCAGCTCTTTTAAAACGCAGTTATATATTAAAATTAACCATCCATCTTTTTCATCTATAATAACATTTTTCTCGCTCGCATAGTCTTTCCCCCCCCCTCTGTTTCTTTCG